>NC_069501.1:1260544998-1260554998 GCF_027579735.1 Bombina bombina | reverse complement strand
CTCTCTCTTTCTCTCTCTCTCTTACACTCTGTGTGTGATTGTGTCTCTCTCTCTCTCTCTCTTTCTCTCTAATCCTCAGTATGTGATTGTGTGTCTCTCTCTCTCTAACCCTCTGTGTGTGATTGTGTCTCTCTCTATTTCTCTCTCTCTCTCTCTCTCTCTCTCTCTCTCTCTCTCTCTCTCTCTCTCTCTCTCTCTCTCTCTCTCTCTCTCTAACGCTCTGTGTGTGATTGTGTCTCTCTCTTTCTCTCTCTCTAACCCTCTGTATGTGATTGTGTTTCTCTCTCTCTTTCTCTCTCTCTAACCCTCTGTGTGTGATTGTGTCTCTCTCTCTCTCTCTCTATCCCTCTGTGTGTGATTCTCTCTCTCTCTCTCTCTCTCTCTCTCTCTTTAACACTGTGTGTGTGATTGTGTCTTTCTCTCTTTCTCTCTCTCTCTAACCCTCTGTGTGTGATTGTGTGTCTCTCTCTCTAACCCTCTGTGTGTGATTGTTTCTCTCTCTCTCTTTCTCTCTCTCTCTCTCTCTCTCTCTCTAACCCTCTGTATGTGATTCTCTCTCTCTCTCTCTCTCTCTCTCTCTCTCTCCCTCTCTCTCTCTCTAACCCTCTGTGTGTGATTGTGCCTCTCTCTCTCTCTTTCTCTCTTCCTCTAACCCTCTGTGTGTGATTGTGTCTCTCTCTTTCTCTAACCCTCTGTGTGTGACTGTGTCTCTCTCTCTCTAACCCTCTGTGTGTGATTGTGTCTCTCTCTCTTTCTTTCTCTCTCTAACCCTCTGTGTATGATTGTGTGTGTGTCTCTCTCTCTCTAACCCTCTGTGTGTGATTGTGTCTCTCTCTTTCTCTCTCTCTCTCTCTCTCTCTCTCTCTCTCTCTCTCTAACCCTCTGTATGTGATTGTGTTTCTCTCTCTCTTTCTCTCTCTCTCTCTCTCTCTCTCTCTAACCCTATGTGTGTGATTGTGTCTCTCTCTCTTTCTCTCTCTCTCTATCCCTCTGTGTGTGATTGTGTCTCTCTCTCTCTCTTTAACACTGTGTGTGATTGTGTCTCTCTCTCTTTCTCTCTAACCCTCTGTGTGTGATTGTGTGTCTCTCTCTCTAACCCTCTGTGTGTGATTGTTTCTCTCTCTCTTTCTCTCTCTCTCTCTCTAACCCTCTGTGTGTGATTGTCTCTCTCTCTCTCTCTCTAACCCTCTGTGTGTGATTGTGTCTCTCTCTCTCTTTTTCTCTTCCTCTAACCCTCTGTGTGTGATTGTGTCTCTCTCTTTCTCTAACCCTCTGTGTGTGACTGTGTATCTCTCTCTCTCTAACCTTCTGTGTGTGATTGTGTCTCTCTCTCTCTCTTTCTTTCTCTCTCTAACCCTCTGTGTGTGATTGTGTGTGTCTCTCTCTCTCTCTCTCTAACCCTCTGTGTGTGATTGTGTCTCTCTCTGTTTCTCTCTCTCTAACCCTCTGTGCGTGATTGTGTCTCTCTCTTTCTCTCTCTAACCCTCTGTGTGTGATTGTGTCTCTCTCTCTTTCTCTCTCTCTCTAACCCTCTGTATGTGATTGTGTCTCTCTCTCTCTCTAACACTCTGTGTGTGATTGTGTCTCTCTCTCTTTCTCTCTCTCTAACCCTCTGTGTGTGAGTGTGTGTCTCTCTCTCTAACCCTCTGTGTGTGATTGTGTCTCTCTTTCTCTCTCTCTCTAACCCTCTGTGTGTGATTGTGTCTCTCTTTCTCTCTCTCTCTATCCCTCTGTGTGTGATTGTGTCTCTCTCTCTTTCTCTAACCCTCTGTGTGTGATTGTGTATCTCTCTTTCTCTAACCCTCTGTGTGTGATTATGTCTCTCTCACTCTTTCTCTCTCTATCTCTAACCCTCTGTGTGTGATTGTGTCTCTCTCTTTCTCTCTCTCTCTCTCTCTAACCCTCTGTGTGTGATTGTCTCTCTCTCTCTCTCTCTCTCTCTCTCTCTCTCTCACCCTCTGTGTGTGATTGTGTCTCTCTCTTTCTCTCTCTCTCTCTAACCCTCTGTATGTGATTGTGTTTCTCTCTCTCTTTCTCTCTCTCTCTAACCCTCTGTGTGTGATTGTGTGTCTCTCTCTCTCTCTATCCCTCTGTGTGTGATTGTGTATCTCTCTCTCTCTTTAACACTCTGTGTGTGATTGTGTCTCTCTCTCTTTCTCTCTCTCTAACCCTCTGTGTGTGATTGTGTGTCTCTCTCTCTTTAACACTCTGTGTGTGATTGTGTCTCTCTCTCTCTTTCTCTCTCTCTAACCCTCTGTGTGTGATTGTGTGTGTCTCTCTCTCTAACCCACTGTTTGTGAATGTGTGTGTCTCTCTCTCTAACCCTCTGTGTGTGATTGTTTCTCTCTCTCTCTTTCTCTCTCTCTCTCTCTCTCTCTCTCTCTCTCTCTCTCTCTCTCTAACCCTCTGTGTGTGATTGTCTCTCTCTCTCTTTCTCTCTTCCTCTAACCCTCTGTGTGTGATTGTGTCTCTCTCTTTCTCTAACCCTCTGTGTGTGATTGTGTTTGTCTCTCTCTCTCTTTAACACTCTGTGTGTGATTGTGTCTCTCTCTCTTTCTCTCTCTCTAACCCTCTGTGTGTGATTGTGTGTGTCTCTCTCTCTAACCCTCTGTGTGTTATTGTTTCTCTCTCTTTCTCTCTCTCTCTCTCTCTCTCTCTCTCTCTCTCTAACCCTCTGTGTGTGATTGTGTCTCTCTCTCTCTCTTTCTCTCTTCCTCTAACCCTCTGTGTTTTACTGTGTATCTCTCTCTCTCTAACCCTCTGTGTGTGATTGTGTCTCTCTCTCTCTCTCTCTCTCTCTCTCTCTAACCCTGTGTGTGTGATTGTGTCTCTCTCTCTTTCTCTCTAACCCTCTGTGAGTGATTGTGTCTCTCTCTCTTTCTTTCTCTCTCTCTCTAACCCTCTGTGTGTGATTGTGTCTCTCTCTCTTTCTTTCTCTCTCTCTCTAACCCTCTGTGTGTGATTGTGTGTCTCTCTCTCTCTAACACTCTGTGTGTGATTGTCTCTCTCTCTCTCTCTCTCTCTAACCCTCTGTGTGTGAGTGTGTGTCTCTCTCTCTAACCCTCTGTGTGTGATTGTGTCTCTCTCTCTCTCTTTTTTTCTCTCTCTCTCTCTAACCCTCTGTGTGTGATTGTGTCTTTCTCTCTTTCTCTCTCTCTCTAACCCTCTGTGTGTGATTGTGTGTCTCTCTCTCTTTCTCTCTTTCTCTAACCTTCTGTGTGTGATTGTGTCTCTCTCTTTCTTTAACCCTGTGTGTTTGATTGTGTCTCTCTCTCTCTCTCTCTCTCTCTCTCTAACCCTCTGTGTGTGATTGTGTGTCTCTTTCTCTCTCTAACCCTCTGTGTGTGTTTGTGTCTCTCTCTCTTTCTCTCTCTCTCTCTAACCCTCTGTTACAAACTGCTATTTGTAACTGGCCCTTTAAATGGAAAATTGCCCTGCTTCCCTGGATTTTGGAGAAGCCTATTTGCCAGCCTCCTTCCACATGACTATGGCCCCTGGAAGATTGTGCCCCTGAAAACATATTAACTTTTATTGGGTGTGTATGGCCCTTTAAGAACCGTCTGGGGACATATTGTGACTTTGGTGAACAATGCCCCTTTAAGACTATGTCCCCAGACCTGTGAAATGACTTGTCCCTGGCTTTCTCCCACTTGGTTCAGTTTCATTGTGTGCCATTAAGTGCTATGTGACAGACCCTTCGGTCAGAACTACAGAGATAACTTTGTTCAGCTTCAAGAAGCATTCTAAATACAAGTTTGCTGGGATCAGCTCTAATTAGGTTTAGTGATCAACTTTCCCATTGTCTAATCAGACTAGTATTGATAAGGTGGACTGCATTGTTTTATTGTGTGTAATGTTATCTGCTGAAGTAAATGGTGTGGCCTGTCAAAGGGAGTGTCTCTCTATCTAATATCAAATGTGCGATGGGGGATTTTATGCCTCCCCCTGAGAGTGTCCTGTTTGCATGTAACCTCAATAAAAAGGAGGCTGTGTGCTCCAGCACATCAGAACTATTTTTGACCCTCTAACTTGCAGCTTTGACTCATGTTTGTAGGGGACAGCTTATAATCACTACAGGGATTGCTATGCTCTTCATACTCCCTTAGCTACAGGGATTGCTACAGAAGGAAGAGGTTCACCTACTGGAGCCTGGTCATAGGTCCAGGGCGCGGAGCAGACGGCGAGATACCAGCCCAGCAGCGGTGGTTCATAGAGTCTGCATTACTTATGGTGGCTACGCAGCAGTTATAGAGTGTCCACGGTGCTGCTGCTCCTTTGGTGAGCGCTAGGAGCATCCTTTTCTACGGTCCAACTTCCAGCCAGCCTGGAGGCAACCGTAACATTTGGCGGCAGCGGTGGGATTGGCGTCCTAGCGCAAGGAGCAGCACCACAACAGCACTGGTATCGTAGGAAAGTTATTGAGGGCAACGCTAGCCACTGCGCAGCGTCCCTACCTACAGCAGCATGGAGCTGACAAGATACTGGTCAGAGCCCTGTGAAGAGCACCTCAACCTGATCCGTCGCTATGAGGGCGCGGATTTCGTTCCAGAGGTAAAGAGGCGGCTAGTCCGATATGGTCCAGACCCTGCGCAGGAGGTAGTCAGTCGCCTCATCCGGGAATTGGCTACTGAGAATGAAGCGGCACGAGCCTTTGAGCGCCAACTGTGGAGTTTGAGGGTATGGACACCTGGTCTCTCTCCCCAGCCGCAGCATGTTCCACAGGGAGAGGAGAGCAGCGACCTCCCTCCCCAGCGGCAGTATACTGTGCAGAGGGAAGAGACAACCGGTCTCCTTCCCCAACCCCAACCAGAGATACCAGAGGCAGCAGGCCTCATAGACTGGTCCTGGGAGGACCCCCAGCAGGCAGGTGGAGATGGGACCGCAGTCTCTCTACCGGCCCAACAGGGATGCTGGGCAGGCGGCCCAGATCCCCAGCGACAGACCCAGCTACAGGGAGGGGAGAGCATCGACCTCCCTCCCCAGCCGGAGTGTGCCTTCCAGGGAGAGGAGACAACCGGTCTCTCTCCCCAGCCGCAGCATGTTCCACAGGAAACGGAGAGCATCGACCTCCCTTCCCAACGGCCGCCGGAGTATCAGGAGGAGGAGGTAAGCCAATCTCCCCCTCCCCAGCTAACTCCTAACTTGGGCCCAGGGTTAACAGTGGAAATGTTAACCCCCACTGACCCCCATGTTCCCTTTGCCACCAGGCAGGACTATGCCCCAATTCCCCCAGCAGAAGAGCTGGCATCAGGACAGAGCGCTGCTGGCCTCTGCCCTACAGACCTTGTCCTTGTTACAGGACTGGCCTGCAAACCCCTCACCCCAGCAGAAGCGCTGGCACCAGGGCAGAGTGCCGCTGGCCTCTGCCCCCCAAGTACCATCAGCTATTTGCCCAGCTGCGCCAGGAAGGCCGAGGATGCTACACTTTCATCCTACAACCTGGAACTTACAGGCCAGTACTACGTATTGTGGGGGGGGCTACTTTGCTGCTAACGATTATTTGTGGGTGGGTTGCGAGACTAACTTAGGCACTGACCGGCAGAAGGTCAGGTGCCTGGTTAGTCTCCCTCCAAAAGGGGAGATATGTTACAAACTGCTATTTGTAACTGGCCCTTTAAATGGAAAATTGCCCTGCTTCCCTGGATTTTGGAGAAGCCTATTTGCCAGCCTCCTTCCACATGACTATGGCCCCTGGAAGATTGTGCCCCTGAAAACATATTAACTTTTATTGGGTGTGTATGGCCCTTTAAGAACCGTCTGGGGACATATTGTGACTTTGGTGAACAATGCCCCTTTAAGACTATGTCCCCAGACCTGTGAAATGACTTGTCCCTGGCTTTCTCCCACTTGGTTCAGTTTCATTGTGTGCCATTAAGTGCTATGTGACAGACCCTTCGGTCAAAACTACAGAGATAACTTTGTTCAGCTTCAAGAAGCATTCTAAATACAAGTTTGCTGGGATCAGCTCTAATTAGGTTTAGTGATCAACTTTCCCATTGTCTAATCAGACTAGTATTGATAAGGTGGACTGCATTGTTTTATTGTGTGTAATGTTATCTGCTGAAGTAAATGTTGTGGCCTGTCAAAGGGAGTGTCTCTCTATCTAATATCAAATGTGCGATGGGGGATTTTATGCCTCCCCCTGAGAGTGTCCTGTTTGCATGTAACCTCAATAAAAAGGAGGCTGTGTGCTCCAGCACATCAGAACTATTTTTGACCCTCTAACTTGCAGCTTTGACTCATGTTTGTAGGGGACAGCTTATAATCACTACAGGGATTGCTATGCTCTTCATACTCCCTTAGCTACAGGGATTGCTACAGAAGGAAGAGGTTCACCTACTGGAGCCTGGTCATAGGTCCAGGGCGCGGAGCAGACGGCGAGATACCAGCCCAGCAGCGGTGGTTCATAGAGTCTGCATTACTTATGGTGGCTACGCAGCAGTTATAGAGTGTCCACGGTGCTGCTGCTCCTTTGGTGAGCGCTAGGAGCATCCTTTTCTACGGTCCAACTTCCAGCCAGCCTGGAGGCAACCGTAACACCCTCTGTGTGTGATTGTGTCTCTCTCTCTTTCTCTCTCTCTAATCCTCTGTGTGTGATTGTCTCTCTCTCTCTCTTTCTCTCTCTCTCTCTAAACCTCTGTGTGTGATTGTGTATCTCTCTCTCTTTCTCTCTCTCTCTAACCCTCTGTGTGTGATTGTGTCTCTCTCTCTTTCTCTAACCCTCTGTGTGTGATTGTGTATCTCTCTTTCTCTAACCCTCTGTGTGTGATTATGTCTCTCTCACTCTTTCTCTCTCTCTCTCTCTCTCTCTCTAACCCTCTGTGTGTGATTGTGTCTCTCTCATTCTCTCTCTCTAACCCCCTGTGTGTGATTCTCTCTCTCTCTCTCTCTCTCTCTCTCTCTCTCACTCTCTCTCTCACTCTCTCTCTCTATCTCTCTCTCTCTCTCTCTCTCTCTCTCTCTCTAACCCTCTGTGTGTGATTGTGTCTCTCTCTTTCTCTATCTCTCTCTAACCCTCTGTATGTGATTGTGTTTCTCTCTCTCTTTCTCTCTCTCTTTAACCCTCTGTGTGCGATTGTGTCTCTCTCTCTTTCTCTCTCTCTCTCTATCCCTCTGTGTGTGATTGTCTCTCTCTCTCTCTATTTAACACTCTGTGTGTGATTGTGTCTCTCTCTCTTTCTCTCTCTCTAACCCTCTGTGTGTGATTGTGTGTGTCTCTCTCTCTAACCCTCTGTGTGTGATTGTGTGTGTCTCTCTCTCTAACCCTCTGTGTGTGATTGTTTCTCTCTCTCTCTGTCTCTCTCTCTCTCTAACCCTCTGTGTGTGATTGTCTCTCTCTCTCTTTCTCTCTTCCTCTAACCCTCTGTGTGTGATTGTGTCTCTCTCTTTCTCTAACCCTCTGTGTGTGATTGTGTCTCTCTCTCTCTCTTTAACACTCAGTGTGTGATTGTGTCTCTCTTTCTCTCTCTCTAACCCACTGTGTGTGATTGTGTGTGTCTCTCTCTCTCTAACCCTCTGTGTGTGATTGTTTCTCTCTCTCTCTCTCTCTCTCTCTCTCTCTCTCTCTCTCTAACCCTCTGTGTGTGATAGTGTCTCTCTCTCTCTTTCTCTCTTCCTCTAACCCTCTGTGTGTGATTGTGTCTCTCTCTTTCTCTTACCCTCTGTGTGTGACTGTGTATCTCTCTCTCTCTAACCCTCTGTGTGTGATTGTGTCTCTCTCTCTTTCTCTCTCTCTCTAACCCTGTGTGTGTGATTGTCTCTCTCTCTCTCTCTCTCTCTCTCTCTCTCTAACCCTCTGTGTGTGATTGTGTCTCCCTCTCTCTTTCTCTCTAACCCTCTGTGAGTGATTGTGTCTCTCTCTCTCTTTCTCTCTCTCTCTAACCCTCTGTGTGTGATTGTGTCTCTCTCTCTCTCTAACACTCTGTGTGTGATTGTCTCTCTCTCTCTCTCTCTCTCTCTCTCTCTCTCTCTCTCTCTCTCTAACCCTCTGTGTGTGAGTGTGTGTCTCTCTCTCTAACCCTCTGTGTGATTGTGTGTGTCTCTCTCTCTAACCCTCTGTGTGTGATTGTTTCTCTCTCTCTCTCTCTCTCTCTCTCTCTCTCTCTAACCCTCTGTGTGTGATAGTGTCTCTCTCTCTCTTTCTCTCTTCCTCTAACCCTCTGTGTGTGATTGTGTCTCTCTCTTTCTCTTACCCTCTGTGTGTGACTGTGTATCTCTCTCTCTCTAACCCTCTGTTTGTGATTGTGTCTCTCTCTCTTTCTCTCTCTCTCTAACCCTGTGTGTGTGATTGTCTCTCTCTCTCTCTCTCTCTCTCTCTCTCTCTCTCTCTCTAACCCTCTGTGTGTGATTGTGTCTCCCTCTCTCTTTCTCTCTAACCCTCTGTGAGTGATTGTGTCTCTCTCTCTCTTTCTCTCTCTCTCTAACCCTCTGTGTGTGATTGTGTCTCTCTCTCTCTCTAACACTCTGTGTGATTCTCTCTCTCTCTCTCTCTCTCTCTCTCTCTCTAACCCTCTGTGTGTGATTGTGTCTCCCTCTCTCTTTCTCTCTAACCCTCTGTGAGTGATTGTGTCTCTCTCTCTCTTTCTCTCTCTCTCTAACCCTCTGTGTGTGATTGTGTCTCTCTCTCTCTCTAAAACTCTGTGTGTGATTGTCTCTCTCTCTCTCTCTCTCTCTCTCTCTCTCTCTCTCTAACCCTCTGTGTGTGATTGTGTATCTCTCTCTCTCTTTCTCTCTCTCTCTAACCCTCTGTGTGTGATTGTGTCTCTCTCTCTCTCTAACACTCTGTGTGTGATTGTCTCTCTCTCTCTCTCTAACCCTCTGTGTGTGAGTGTGTGTGTCTCTCTCTAACCCTCTGTGTGTGAGTGTGTGTCTCTCTCTCTTTCTCTCTCTCTCTCTAACACTCTGTGTGTGATTGTGTCTCTCTCTCTCTCTCTTTCTCTCTCTCTCTAACCCTCTGTGTGTGATTGTTTCTCTCTCTCTCTCTAACCCTCTGTGTGTGATTGTGTGTCTCTTTCTCTCTCTAACCCTCTGTGTGTGATTGTGTCTCTCTCTCTTTCTCTCTCTCTTTCTAACCCTCTGTGTGTGATTGTGTCTCTCTCTCTTTCTCTCTCTCTAATCCTCTGTGTGTGACAATCTCTCACTCTCTCTCTCTCTCTCTCTTTCTCTCTCTCTCTCTAAAACTCTGTGTGTGATTGTGTATCTCTCTCTCTCTCTAACCCTCTGTGTGTGATTGTGTCTCTCTCTCTTTCTCTAACCCTCTGTGTGTAATTGTGTATCCCTCTTTCTCTAACCCTCTGCGTGTGATTATGTCTCTCTCACTCTTTCTCTCTCTCTAACCCTCTGTGTGTGATTGTGTCTCTCTCATTCTCTCTCTCTAACCCCCTGTGTGTGATTCTCTCTCTCTCTCTCTCTCTCTCTCTCTCTCTCTCTGTCTCTCTCTCTCTCTCTAACCCTCTGTGTGTGATTGTGTTTATCTCTCTCTTTCTCTCTCTCTCTAACCCTCTGTGTGTGATTGTGTCTCTCTCTCTTTCTCTCTCTCTCTATCCCTCTGTGTGTGATTGTGGCTCTCTCTCTTTAACACTCTGTGTGTGATTGTGTCTCTCTCTCTTTCTCTCTCTCTAACCCTCTGTGTGTGATTGTGTGTGTCTCTCTCTCTAACCCTCTGTGTGTGATTGTTTCTCTCTCTCTCTTTCTCTCTCTCTCTCTAACCCTCTGTGAGTGATTCTCTCTCTCTCTCTCTCTCTCTCTCTCTCTCTCTCTCTAACCCTCTGTGTGTGATTGTCTCTCTCTCTCTCTCTTTCTCTCTTCCTCTAACCCTCTGTGTGTGATTGTGTCTCTCTCTTTCTCTAACCCTCTGTGTGTGACTGTGTATCTCTCTCTCTCTCTCTCTCTAACCCTCTGTGTGTGATTGTGTCTCTCTCTCTTTCTCTCTCTCTAATCCTCTGTGTGTGATTCTCTCTCTCTCTCTCTCTCTCTCTTTCTCTCTCTCTAAACCTCTGTG
>NC_069501.1:1260369998-1260537498 GCF_027579735.1 Bombina bombina | reverse complement strand
CCTCTGTGTGTGATTGTGTCTCTCTCTCTTTCTCTCTCTCTCTAACCCTGTGTGTGTGATTGTGTCTCTCTCTCTCTCTCTCTCTCTCTCTAACCCTCTGTGTGTGATTGTGTCTCTCTCTCTCTTTCTCTCTAACCCTCTGTGAGTGATTGTGTCTCTCTCTCTCTTTCTCTCTCTCTCTAACCCTCTGTGTGTGATTGTGTCTCTCTCTCTCTTTCTATCTCTCTCTCTAACCCTCTGTGTGTGATTGTGTCTCTCTCTCTCTCTCTAACACTCTGTGTGTGATTGTCTCTCTCTCTCTCTCTCTCTCTCTCTTCCTCTCTCTCTCTCTCTAACCCTCTGTGTGTGAGTGTGTGTCTCTCTCTCTAACCCTCTGTGTGTGAGTGTGTGTCTCTCTCTCTTTCTCTCTCTCTCTCTAACCCTCTGTGTGTGATTGTCTCTCTCTCTCTCTCTTTCTCTCTCTCTCTAACCCTCTGTGTGTGATTGTTTCTCTCTCTCTCTCTAACCCTCTGTGTGTGATTGTGTGTCTCTTTCTCTTTCTCTCTCTAACCCTCTGTGTGTGATTGTGTCTCTCTCTCTTTCTCTCTCTCTTTCTAACCCTCTGTGTGTGATTGTGTCTCTCTCTCTTTCTCTCTCTCTAATCCTCTGTGTGTGAAAATCTCTCTCTCTCTCTCTCTCTCTCTCTCTCTCTCTCTCTCTTTCTCTCTCTAAACCTCTGTGTGTGTTTGTTTATCTCTCTCTCTCTAACCCTCTGTGTGTGATTGTGTCTCTCTCTCTTTCTCTAACCCTCTGTGTGTGATTGTGTATCTCTCTTTCTCTAACCCTCTGCGTGTGATTATGTCTCTCTCACTCTTTCTCTCTCTCTAACCCTCTGTGTGTGATTGCGTCTCTCTCATTCTCTCTCTCTAACCCCCTGTGTGTGATTCTCTCTCTCTCTCTCTCTCTTTCTCTAACCCTCTGTGTGTGATTGTGTCTCTCTCTCTTTCTCTAACCCTCTGTATGTGATTGTGTTTATCTATCTCTTTCTCTCTCTCTCTAACCCTCTGTGTGTGATTGTGTCTCTCTCTCTTTCTCTCTCTCTCTATCCCTCTGTGTGTGATTGTGGCTCTCTCTCTTTAACACTCTGTGTGTGATTGTGTCTCTCTCTCTTTCTCTCTCTCTAACCCTCTGTGTGTGATTGTGTGTGTCTCTCTCTCTAACCCTCTGTGTGTGATTGTTTCTCTCTCTCTCTTTCTCTCTCTCTCTCTAACCCTCTGTGAGTGATTCTCTCTCTCTCTCTCTCTCTCTCTCTCTCTAACCCTCTGTGTGTGATTGTGTCTCTCTCTCTCTCTTTCTCTCTTCCTCTAACCCTCTGTGTGTGATTGTGTCTCTCTCTTTCTCTAACCCTCTGTGTGACTGTGTATCTCTCTCTCTCTCTCTAACCCTATGTGTGTGATTGTGTCTCTCTCTCTTTCTCTCTCTCTCTCTCTCTCTCTCTCTCTCTCTCTCTCTCTCTCTCTCTCTAACCCTGTGTGTGTGATTGTGTGTCTCTCTCTCTTTCTCTCTCTCTCTAACCCTCTGTGTGTGATTGTGTCTCTCTCTCTTTCTCTCTAACACTCTGTGAGTGATTGTGTCTCTCTCTCTCTAACCCTCTGTGTGTGATTGTGTCTCTCTCTCTTTCTTTCTCTCTCTCTCTAACCCGCTGTGTGTGATTGTCTCTCTCTCTATCTCTCTAACACTCTGTGTGTGATTGTGTCTCTCTCTCTCTCTTTCTCTCTCTCTCTCTCTAAACCTCTGTGTGTGATTGTGTCTCTCTCTCTCTCTTTCTCTCTCTCTCTCTCTAAACCTCTGTGTGTGATTGTGTATCTCTCTCTCTTTTTCTCTCTCTCTAACCCTCTGTGATTGTGTCTCTCTCTTTCTCTAACCATCTGTGTGTGATTGTGTATTTCTCTTTCTCTAACCCTCTGTGTGTGATTATGTCTCTCTCACTCTTTCTCTCTCTCTCTCTAACCCTCTGTGTGTGATTGTGTCTCTCTCATTCTCTCTCTCTAACCCCCTGTATTTCTCTCTCTCTCTCACCCTCTGTGTGTGATTGTGTCTCTCTCTCTCTTTCTCTAACCCTCTGTGTGTGATTGTGTCTCTCTCTCTCTCTCTCTAACCCTCTGTGTGTGATTGTGTCTCTCTCTCTTTCTCTCTCTCTCTAACCCTCTGTGTGTGATTATATGTCTCTCTCTTTCTCTCTCTCTCTAACCCTCTGTGTGTGATTGAGTGTCTCTCTCTCTTTCTCTCTCTAACCCTCTGTGTGTGATTGTGTCTCTTTCTCTCTCTCTCTCTCTCTCTCTCTCTCTCTCTCTCTAACCCTCTGTGTGTGATTGTCTCTCTCTCTCTCTCTCTCTCTCTCTCTCTCTCTCTCACCTTCTGTGTTTGATTGTGTTTCTCTCTCTCTCTAACCCTCTGTGTATGATTGTGTCTCTCTCTCTTTCTCTCTCTAACCCTCTGTGTGTGATTGTCCCTCTATCTTTCTCTCTCTCTCTCTAACCCTCTGTGTATGATTGTGTCTCTCTTTCTCTCTCTAACCCTCTGTGTATGATTGTGTCTCTCTCTCTCTTTCTCTCTCTAACCCTCTGTGTGTGATTGTGTCTCTCTCTATTTCTCTCTCTCTAACCCTCTGTGTGTGATTGTGTCTCTCTTTCTCTCTCTCTAACCCTCTGTGTGTGATTGTGTCTCTCTTTCTCTAATCCTCTGTATGTTATTGTGTCTCTCTCTTTCTCTCTCTCTCTAACCCTCTCTGTGTGATTGTGTCTCTCTCTCTCTTTATTTATTGCTCTCTAACCCTCTGTGTGTGATTGTGTCTCTCTCTCTTTCTCTCTCTCTTACCCTCTGTGTGTGATTGTGTCTCTCTTTCTCTCTCTCTCTAACCCTCTGTGTGTGATTGTGTCTCTCTCTCTCTTTCTCTCTCTCTAACCCTCTGTGTGTGATTGTGTCTCTCTCTTTCTCTCTAACCCTCTGTGTCTCTCTCCCCCCATCTCTCTCTCTCCCTCTCCCCCCGACTGCTTTTCTGTGTTTCTGTCTACCTTTTATTTATTTAATTACTGAATTGGTAGTGCCATCTGATGGTGTGGCTTTATTTAAAGGGGTGGGGTCAAGCGCCCCACCATCTTTAATTTTCACCAGCCGCCACTGAATTAATACATTTTTATATTTACTTAATAATGAAAGAATCTATAAGCATAATTTGCAGCATTAAAGTAAAAAGTATGTTTCAAACATATTTTAATGGGCATGGATTTCTAGATCTCATAATCAGAGCAAGCATTGTGTTATCTGGCAAGAGTTTCTGTTACAATCCTTTTAGACTAAAATCAGATGTTTACTAATTTGACCAGTTTTCCAAGATACCATTTAAAGGGACATGAAACCCATATGAAACCCATATGCAATTTCAAATAACTTTCCAATTTACATCTAATATCTAATTTTCTTCATTCTTTTGATATCCTTTGTTGAAAATCATATCTAAATATGCTCAGTAGCTGCTGATTGGTGGCTGCACATAGATACCTCATGTGATTGGCTCACCTATGTGCATTGCTATTTCTTCAACAAAGGATATCTACAAGAATGAAGGCATATCCTAGCCACTGCCTCACCAGCCTCTGATGTCACTGCACATTCTCCTTTCTTTAATGCTGATCTGATGGAAGTTCGTTGATTAGCCATTCTTTCTCGTATGGTACCTTGGGTCTTACCCACATAGTGAAGGCCACATGGACAGATGATCAAATATACCACAAACATTGTGGTGCAAGTTAATGAATGATTAATCATGTACACCTTATTATCATGCAGATGATTGCATTTCTTGGTGGCTATAATAGCATTGCATGTTGTACAGTTAGGGCATTGAAAACACCCCCTTCTGGTACTGATCCGGTCCTTCTCTCTGTAACTCTGTACTGGATCCAAGATGACTAGCAGATCCCTCAAATTGGTTTTACGTCTATACCCAACAAGAGGACGTGCATTCTGTACAAATTTTAGTTTTGGGTAAGAGAGTAGAATGTGTCAGTGATTTCTTAATGTCTGTCCAAATTTTTAAGAATTGGGTGCAAAAGTGAAATCCTTGGAACCACTCATCAAGACTATCAGTGTCGCCTCTCCAAATCAAGAGAATATCATCAATGTACTTCCTATAAAAAAATATTTGAGGTACATCAATGCTCCATAGGAAGCGGTTCTCAAAACCTGCTATGAACAAATTGGCATATGATGGGGCCATTTTTGGCCCCATCTCCATACCTGCTACTTGGAGAAGAAAGGATTTTTCAACTTTAAAATTTGAGGGATCTACTAGTCATTTCGGATCCAGTACAGAGTTACACAGAGAAGGACCGGATCAGTACCAGAAGGGGGTGTTTTTGATGCCCTAACTGTACAACATGCAATGCTATTATAGCCACCAAGGAATTCAATCATACGCATGATAAAATGGTGTACACGATTAATCATTCATTAACTTGCACCACAATGTTTGTGGTGTATTTGATCATCTGTCCGTGTGGCCTTCACTATGTGGGTAAGACCCAAGGTACCATACGAGAAAGAATGGATAATCATTGAACTGCCATCAGATCAGCACTGGTTGACAGCTAAACACTCAGTAGCTGCAATCAAGTTGATCCTGATCGATCACATTCCCAGAGAGATCCGGGGAGGCGACAGGAACAAGCTACTATTAAGGCGAGAAGCACAATGGATGTTCAGATTAGGGACTGTACACCCAAAGGGATTGAATTCTCCACCGGACTATGGTGCTCTGACCTAAGATGACTTTGGGTGGTGAGACATGTTGGGTTGTGTATGTATTTTGGGTGACATGACACCGGTAGGTTGTGGAAGGGGCCCTCAGGGGGCAGCCTCCCACCTATTGGTGGGATGTCTGCCCTTGTGTGCAAAAGTGAATACTGCTGGGATGTCGTGGATCATGCATTGGTTCATGCCACCTCCCTCTGTCTTTCTCCCCTAGACCTGCATGTTGGTGTTGTTACACATTGGACACATGCGGAGACCATAGGTTGTTTCACACTAGCAGTCATCATAGAGTTAATGGACCTTTAATTTGCCATGGCAGGCTGTATGTGAATGCATTTAAGTTTTGTGTGTACAGCTAGGTAAAAAGTGCAGCATGCTAGGTTATGGTCACGCTGGTAATGAACCTGGTATTCATTATTATCAGGCACAAGCTGTCACATGTCTTCCTTACACGTTTTAATTTTAGCCTGTTTTCTGTTTTAGTAGTGTAGTGTGATTCACTATTGCCTAGATTACGAGTTTTTCCGGTAATGGTGTGCGGTGCTAACGAGCAGTTTATGCTCACCGCTCACCTACAGACAATGCTGGTATTATTGTTTTTTACAAACCAGGCGTTAGCCGCAAAAAAGCAGCGTTCAGCTTCTAACGCAGTCCCATTGATTCCTATGGGGAAATACATTTATGTCTACACCTAACACCCTAACATAAACCCAGAGTCTAAACACATATAATATTACATATAATATTACACTTATTAACCCCTAATCTGCTGCCCCCAATGTCGCCGCCACCTACCTACACTTATTAACCCCTAATCTGCCGCCCCCAACGTCGCTGCCACTATATTAAAGTTATTAACCCCTAAACCTGTCTAACCCTAACCCCCCTAACTTAAATATAATTTAAATAATTCTAAATAAAATTACTACAATTAACTAAATTATTCCTATTTAAAAGTAAATACTTACCTGTAAAATAAACCCTAAGCTAGCTACAATATAACTAATAATTACATTGTATCTAGCTTAGGGTTTATTTTTATTTTACAGGCAACTTTGTATTTATTTTAACTAGGTACAATAGTTATTAAATAGTTATTAACTATTTAATAACTGCCTAGTTAAAATAAAGACAAATTTACCTGTAAAATAAAACCTAACCTAAATTACAATTACACCTAACGCTACACTATAATTAAATTAATTCCCTAAATTAACTACAATTAAATACAATTAAATAAAATTATCTAAAGTACGAAACCCCCCCCACTAAATTACAGAAAATAATAAAATAATTACAAGTTTTTTAAACTAATTATACCTAATCTAATCTCCCTAATATAATAAAAAAGCCCTTCAAAATAATAAAAAGCCAATTACAAATATCCCTTAAAAGGGCCTTGTATGGGGCATTGCCCCAAAGTAATCAGGTCTTTTATCTGTAAAAAAAAGTACAATACCCCCAACATTAAAACCCACCACCCACACACCCAACCCTACTCTAAAACCCACCCAATCCCCCCTTAATAAAACCTAATACTAACCCCATGAAGATCACCCTACCTTGAGAAGTCTTCACCCAACCGGGCCGAAGTCCTTAACGAAGACGGGCGAAGTGGTCCTACAGACAGGCAGAAGTCTTTGTTCAAGCCGGGAAGAAGAGGTCCTACAGACGGCATCTTCGATCTTCATCCATCCAGCACGGAGCGGGTCCATCTTCAAGACATCCGACATGGAGCATCCTCTTCTTTCTTCATCCGACGACTGAATGAAGGTTCCTTTAAATGATGTATTCCAAGATGTCGTCCCTTCAATTCTGATTGGCTGATAGAAATCAGCCAATCGGAATTAAGGTAGAAAAAAATCCTATTGGCTGATGCAATCAGCCAATAGGATTGAAGTTCAATCCTATTGGCTGATTGAAACAGCCAATAGAATGTGAGCTCAATTTGTCATTTAAAGGAACCTTCATTCTTCGTTGAGGACTTCGGCCCGGTTGGGTGAAGACTTTTCAAGGCAGGGTGATCTTCAAGGGGTTAGTGTTAGGTTTTATTAAGGGGGGATTGTGTGGGTTTTAGAGTAGGGTTGGGTGTGTGGGTGGTGGGTTTTAATGTTGGGGGGGTATTTTATTTTTTTACAGTTAAAAGAACTGATTACTTTGGGGCAATGACCCGCAAAAGGCCCTTTTAAGGGCTATTTGTAATTTAGTATAGGGTAGGGCTTTTTATTATTTGGGGGGCTTTTTATTTTATTAGGGGGATTAGATTAGGTATAATTAGTTTAAAAAACTTGTAATTATTTTATTATTTTCTGTAATTTAGTGTTTGTTTGTTTGTTTTTCATACTTTAGATAATTTAATTTAATTGTATTTAATTGTAGTTAATTTAGGTAATTAATTTAATTATAGTGTATTGCTAGGTGTAATTGTTAGGTTTTATTTTACAGGTAAATTTGTCTTTATTTTAACTAGGTAGCTATTAAATAGTTAATAACTATTTAATAACTATTCTACCTGGTTAAAATAAATACAAAGTTGCCTGTAAAATAAAAATAAACCCTAAGATAGATACAATGTAACTATTAGTTATATTGTAGCTAGCTTAGGGTTTATTTTATAGGTAAGTATTTAGTTTTAAATAGGAATAATTTAGTTAATTGTAGTTATTTTATTTAGATTTATTTAAATGATATTTAAGTTAGGGGGTGTTAGGGTTAGACTTAGATTTAGGGGTTAATAACTTTAATATAGTGGCGGGCGACGTTGTGGGCGGCAGATTAGGGGTTAATAAATGTAGGTAGGTGTCGGCGATGTTAGGGATGTCAGATTAGGGGTTAATAAAGTTTAACTAATGTTTGCGAGGTGGGAGTGGGACGGTTTAGGGGTTAATATATTTATTACAGTGGCGGCGATGTCCAGTTTGGCAGATTAGGGGTTAAATTTTTTATTTTAGTGTTTGCGATGTGGGGGGGCCTCGGTTTAGGGGTTAATAGGTAATTTATGGGTGTTAGTGTACTTTTTAGCACTTTAGTTAAGAGTTTTATGCTACAGCGTTGTAGTGTAAAACTCTTAACTACTGACTTTAAAATGCGGTACCAGTCTTGACAGGATAGGGTCTACCGCTCACTTTTTGGAAGACTCGTAATGCCTGGGCTATGCAAGTCCCATTGAAAATATAGGATACGCAATTGACGTAAGTGGATTCGCGGTATTTTCGAGTCTGGCCAAAAAAGTGAGCGGTGAGCCTGTTATTTCAAGACTCGTAATACCAGCGTGCGTTAAAAAGCAGCATTGGGACCTCTCAATGCTGCTTTTTAAGGCTAACGCAAGACTCGTAATCTAGCCGTATGTTTTTTGTTTTGTTTTGCACTAATCCCAATTTTTCATGAGAAAATGGTTAATATGGTTATATTGCCTGTTCAAATAAGGAACACATGAGAATGTTGTTAGATAGCATCATGAATGAACATCACCACTAACCGAAACCGGAAGTGACGCAACTTCCGCTTCTAGAAGTACGCGATTAGCATTGAGCGATCACCAAGGAGGTAATGGTTACAAGGGTCGATTGTGAACTTGGTTGTGTGGATATTGAAGTATATTGACACATATTTATGTATATGATAGAGATGATAATATGTATATAATAGAGATGACAATATGTTATTGAAAGTTTATAAAGTTAAACACGAAGTATTTGCATTTTTGATACCGGAAGAACTTGACTGGTTTACTTCCGGGTGGCACTAAGGGAAACCGGAAGTGATGTAGTTTTGGCGCTTTTTTTGAACAGGAAGTAGGAGGTTACTGTGTATTAGTTGATCTATTTAAACTTGTGTGTTATTGTACACTGGTGTTCTGAAGAAGGGGAGGTTCACTCCCTGAAACGTCAATAAATTTGACTCACTTGAAGAAATCCTGTTTGTTTGCTGTTATTGTGAAGCTATTATACTTACACAGAACATTCAGGTGGTTGGCTTCTGGAGGGCGGATTCACACCAAGTGTGGCTATATATATAAACAAATAAAAATAGGTATATATATGAATAAATAGAACACATTCTGCTATTTAAAAAATGTTGGAATGTGCTTATTCAGCCTGAAAAATAATCAGACGTTCACAAATTGTGTAGCTCCACCCATGATTTTGCAACAGCATGGCTTGTTTATTTCCCCAGATTAAAAAGTACAGGGCGATTAAATTCCGTCACCGCAAATGCTAGAACGCAGCTAAACTGCATGGCGACTGCCTTTGCAGCTTGATAACTCAGCCCCAAAATTTGAATTGTGTATGTATCTCAAATGAAAAACACAAGCTGATAGGTAAATACAATGAGTTAAAATACTACACAGCTTAAGCACAGGAGTGTGATATGTTTTAGCACTGGGGGACTTGAACTGATATTTATCTTCAGATGAGCCTTGTACAATGAAATCTGTAGTAATTAGGAATAATCCAGGTAAATGAGGGATGCTCAGTAGCTGCTGATTGGTGGCTGCACATAGATACCTCATGTGATTGGCTCACCTATGTGCATTGCTATTTCTTCAACAAAGGATATCTACAAGAATGAAGGCATATCCTAGCCACTGCCTCACCAGCCTCTGATGTCACTGCACATTCTCCTTTCTTTAATGCTGATCTGATGGAAGTTCGTTGATTAGCCATTCTTTCTCGTATGGTACCTTGGGTCTTACCCACATAGTGAAGGCCACATGGACAGATGATCAAATATACCACAAACATTGTGGTGCAAGTTAATGAATGATTAATCATGTACACCTTATTATCATGCAGATGATTGCATTTCTTGGTGGCTATAATAGCATTGCATGTTGTACAGTTAGGGCATTGAAAACACCCCCTTCTGGTACTGATCCGGTCCTTCTCTCTGTAACTCTGTACTGGATCCAAGATGACTAGCAGATCCCTCAAATTGGTTTTACGTCTATACCCAACAAGAGGACGTGCATTCTGTACAAATTTTAGTTTTGGGTAAGAGAGTAGAATGTGTCAGTGATTTCTTAATGTCTGTCCAAATTTTTAAGAATTGGGTGCAAAAGTGAAATCCTTGGAACCACTCATCAAGACTATCAGTGTCGCCTCTCCAAATCAAGAGAATATCATCAATGTACTTCCTATAAAAAATATTTGAGGTACATCAATGCTCCATAGGAAGCGGTTCTCAAAACCTGCTATGAACAAATTGGCATATGATGGGGCCATTTTTGGCCCCATCTCCATACCTGCTACTTGGAGAAGAAAGGATTTTTCAACTTTAAAATTTGAGGGATCTACTAGTCATTTCGGATCCAGTACAGAGTTACACAGAGAAGGACCGGATCAGTACCAGAAGGGGGTGTTTTTGATGCCCTAACTGTACAACATGCAATGCTATTATAGCCACCAAGGAATTCAATCATACGCATGATAAAATGGTGTACACGATTAATCATTCATTAACTTGCACCACAATGTTTGTGGTGTATTTGATCATCTGTCCGTGTGGCCTTCACTATGTGGGTAAGACCCAAGGTACCATACGAGAAAGAATGGATAATCATCGAACTGCCATCAGATCAGCACTGGTTGACAGCTAAACACTCAGTAGCTGCAATCAAGTTGATCCTGATCGATCACATTCCCAGAGAGATCCGGGGAGGCGACAGGAACAAGCTACTATTAAGGCGAATGAACATCACCACTAACCGAAACCGGAAGTGACGCAACTTCCACTTCTAGAAGTACGCGATTAGCATTGAGCGATCACCAAGGAGGTAATGGTTACAAGGGTCGATTGTGAACTTGGTTGTGTGGATATTGAAGTATATTGACACATATTTATGTATATGATAGAGATGATAATATGTATATAATAGAGATGACAATATGTTATTGAAAGTTTATAAAGTTAAACACGAAGTATTTGCATTTTTGATACCGGAAGAACTTGACTGGTTTACTTCCGGGTGGCACTAAGGGAAACCGGAAGTGATGTAGTTTTGGCGCTTTTTTTGAACAGGAAGTAGGAGGTTACTGTGTATTAGTTGATCTATTTAAACTTGTGTGTTATTGTACACTGGTGTTCTGAAGAAGGGGAGGTTCACTCCCTGAAACGTCAATAAATTTGACTCACTTGAAGAAATCCTGTTTGTTTGCTGTTATTGTGAAGCTATTATACTTTATTTCCCCAGATTAAAAAGTACAGGGCGATTGAATTCCGTCACCGCAAATGCTAGAACGCAGCTAAACTGCATGGCGACTGCCTTTGCAGCTTGATAACTCAGCCCCAAAATTTGAATTGTGTATGTATCTCAAATGAAAAACACAAGCTGATAGGTAAATACAATGAGTTAAAATACTACACAGCTTAAGCACAGGAGTGTGATATGTTTTAGCACTGGGGGACTTGAACTGATATTTATCTTCAGATGAGCCTTGTACAATGAAATCTGTAGTAATTAGGAATAATCCAGGTAAATGAGGGATGTCAGGAAGAGAGACTAATTTTAATTTCCTGAATCATTTCCTTAGATGCCTAAATCAGTTTGCAATGAACCCTGTGTACCTGGATATATAAAAGCTCCTCAGGAGGGATTTCATAGCTGCTGCTATTTTTGTGTGCCGTGTGCAGAGGGAGAGATCTCCAACACAACAGGTTAGTGAGTCATTTGTAAATATTGCACTGTGGGTTATTTGAGGATATTAGTCAACTCATTTGGCTACAACATTGAATACTAAAAAATACAACAGAATTTTATTATGAAGCGTATTCTTTATATTTAAGTTTCAAAATAACATCAATTCATTAAAAATCCAGCAATAATCATCTTATAACAAATTGCTGGGCATATAATTTCAGTGTGTGATAGCTTTCTATACCTTGCACAAAGCAATTGGTCAAAACTATTTTAATCATTCCCAAATCACCTTTGGATATTTTAAATGTTAATACCTTGAACACTTGAAAATACATTTTGTCTGTGTTGACCTATATATCCTGACTAGTGATGTCGCGAACTTAAAATTTTCCGTTCACAAATGGTGAACGAAAACTTCCGCAAATGTTCACGAACGGGCGAACCAGGCAAACCGCCATTGACTTCAATAGGCAGGCGAATTTTAAAACCCACAGGGACTCTTTCTGGCCACAATAGTGATGGAAAAGTTTTTTCAAGGGTACTAACACCTGGACTGTGGCATGCCGGAGGGGGATCCATGGCAAAACTCCCATGGAAAATTACATAGTTGATGCAGAGTCTGGTTTTAATCCATAAAGGGCATAAATCACCTAACATTCCTAAATTATTTGGAATAACGTGCTTTTAAACATCAGGTATGATGTTGTATCGATCGGGTAGTGTAATGGTTACGCCCACTTCACAGTGACAGACCAAACTCCCTGTTTAACGCACTGCAAACAACCGCAAACAGTCCATTTGCACAACCACAAACTCCCCATTTGCACAAGGTTGGATACCAAAAAAGTTTTTTTGTTTTTTTTTAAATGTACAATTACACTACTATTAAACAAGATATGAGTGGTGCCACTGGGCAAGTGGGCACAATATACGCTGTGAGCCTGACACAAAAAAGAAGACTGATGTTTCACAGTCCAAAAAGTTTTTTTTTTTTTAAATTTACACTTACACTACTATTAAACAAGATATGAGTGGTGGCACTGGGCAAGTAGGCACAGTATAAGCTGTGAGCCTGACACAAAAATAGCAGACTGATGTTTCACAGTCCAAAAAGTTTTTTTTGTTTTGTTTTTTTTAATGTACACTTACACTGCTATTAAACAAGATATGAGTGGTGCCACTGGGCAAGTGGGCACAGTATACGCTGTGAGTCTGACACAAAAAAGCAGACTGATGTTTCATAGTCCATTTTTTTTTTTTTTTTTTAAATGTACACTTACACTACTATTAACCAAGATATGAATGGTGCCACTTGGCAAGTGGGCACAGTATACGCTGTGAGCCTGACACAAAAAAGCAGACTGATGTTTCACAGTCCAAATAGTTGTTTTTTTTTTTAAATGTACACTTACACTACTATTAAACAAGATATGAGTGGTGGCACTGGCCAAGTGGGCACAGTATACACTGTGAGCCTGGCACACACGCTGGCAGGAAGGCAACTGCAATTAGATTACACAAGCAGACTGATGTTTTACAGTCAAAAAAGGTTGTTGTTTTTTTTAAATTTACACTACTGTTACACCAGATATGAGTGGTGGCACTGGGCAAGTGGGCACAGTATGCGCTGTGAGCCTGGCACACACACTGGCAGGCAGGCAACTGCAATTAGATTACACAAGCAGACTGATGTTTCACAGTCAAAAAGTTTTTTTTTTTTTTTAATTTACACCACTGTTACACCAGATATGAGTGGTGGCACTGGGCAAGTGGGCCTGGCACACACGCTGGCAGGCAGGCAACTGCAATTAGATTACACAAGTAGACTTATGTTTCACAGTCAAAAAAGTTGTGGTGGCACTGGGCAAGTGGGCACAGTATACGCTGTGAGCCTGGCACACATGCTGGCAGGCAGGCAACTGCAATTAGATTACACAAGCAGACTGATGTCTCACAGTCAAAAAATATTTTTTTTTTAATTTACACTACTGTTACACCAGATATGAGTGGTGGCACTGGGCAAGTGGGCACAGTATACGCTGTGAGCCTGGCACACACGCTGGCAGGCAGGCAACTGCAATTAGATTACACTAGCAGACTGATGTTTTTAAATTTACACTACTGTTACACCAGATATGAGTGGTGGCACTGGGCAAGTGGCTTGGCAGGCAGGCAACTGCAATTAGATTACACAGGAAGAAAAAACTTATGTTCTAGCCCTAAAAAGGGCTTTTTGGGGTGCTGTCCTTACAGCAGAGATCAGATGTGTCCTTCAGGACTGTAGTGGACACTAAATACACTAGCCTAGCTATCAATTTCCCTATTAAATCAGCAGCAGCTACACTGTCCCTCCTCTAACTAAGAATGCAGCTTCCGAATGAATCTAAAATGGCTGCTGTCCAGGAGCTGGGAGGGTCTGGGAGGGAGGGTCTGCTGCTGATTGGCTGGAATGTGTCTGCAGACTGTGAGATACAGGGTCAGCGTTTACTCAATGAGGATGAATAGGGGGTGGATCGAACATCTCATATGTTCACCCACCATTTCAAACGTCAACAAGCTATGTTCGCCGGGAACTATTCGCCGGTGAACAATTTGCGACATCAATAATCTTGACTTGTCCCCTGCTTTTTTCAATGACAAAGATTATGCATAAGTTAAAAAGATAACTCTGACCCAACTTTTAAATGAAGACCCTTACACTCAAATTGAATCCAACACCCTTTCTGTAAAAAATGGTTCCTTTTATGTTTGTCCTGAATCTGCTACACTCTAATTTAAGATTATGACACCTTGTTTTGGCATTTGTTTTTTGTGGAAAATGCTTTCAGCTTCCACTGTATTAAGTCCCATCATATATTTGAATGTTTCTATCATTTCACTTCTTTCCCTTCTCTCCTCTAAACGGTACATATTTAGGTCATACAGTCTTAGATTGTACGTTTTATATTTTAGACTGAGTACCATTTTAGTAGTCCTCCTTTTTAATTCACCTGAAATAATTATTCCCTGTTCCTCTTTAGTTACAGTCAGTAATATACCATTGAGACTATAATTGACCTGTGAGTTTTTGGATCCAATATGCATATAATTTTGCTCTTGGTAATATAAAATTTCATATCCAATTTATTTGCCCAGTCCTCTAGTTTTTTTTTGTAACTGTTCATTTGATCAACCCTGCCTATGTTACGAAGTTTTGAATCATTAGCAAACAAGCAAACCTTCCCCTGAAGTCCACTTCAAACATCACTTAAAAAACAGGCCCAAGAAATAACCCTTGGGGAACATCACTGGTAACTGACCCCTCATTTGAATGTACTTCATTAATTGAAACCATCTGCCTTCTATCCTTAAGCCAGCAATCTACCCACTTAATCTTAGCATCTACTCCAAGGCAATACATTTTGTGAATACGTTTGTTGTAGGGGACAGTGTCAAATGCTTTGCTAAAGTCTAGATATTCAACATCTACGGCTTCTCCCTGGTCTATTCATTTAGTTACATAGTCAAAGAAAATAATTAGATTAGACATGATCTTGCAGCATTGAAATCATGCTGTCCTTTGTCTTCTAAGTAGTTTAAAAGTAAGACACAAGTATTTCCTTTAAAAGAGTTTACATTAATTTCCCTGCAATTGAGGTCAAACTGACTGGTCTATAGTTAGTAAAATCTCCTCTACTACCCTTGTTATGAAGAGGAACTACATTGTCAATTTTCAAGTCTTTTGGAATAACTCCTGATTACAGTGACTGATTAAACAAATCAGCTAATGGAGTAGCTTTAATGGATCAAAGTTATTTTAGAATTACAAGTTTTGTGGCACGGCTATACAGCTGAAAAATTGGCCATTGTGCGCGGAATGGCTGGTCTCCGGTAATACAAGTCGCGGCGGTAGGGCTATACTACAAGCATTTTAGCCTGTAATGCAACTCTCCATTCTGCATTCAAAAAATAGCTTTTGAGTGAAGAATTTTAAGGTCAACCGAATTACAGGTTGTGCGGTCCGACTATTACGCTAGCGTTATAGCTTATACTGCCATGATCCATTCCGCGATCAAAAACCAGTAGTTATGGATTTTGCAAAACCAAAATGTTTAAAAAAACTCATTACAAAAATGTTGCAAAGTACACTAACACCCATAAACTACCTATTAACCCCTTAACCACCATCCCCCCGCATCGCAAATATTATAATAAACCTATTAACCACCTCACAAATACTATAATAAACCTATTAACCCCTAATCCGCTGCCCACCCACATTGTCATTACTAAATAAACCTATTAACCCCTAATCCGCCACCCTCCCACATTGCAAATATTATAATAAACTTATTAACCCCTAAATCCCTGACCCCTCACATCGCCAACACTAAATAAACCTATTAACCCTTAAATCGCCGGTCCCCACATCGCAACTACTATAATAAACCTAAACCTATTAACCGCTGACCCCTCCACATCGCAAATACAAAACAAAACCTATTAACCCCTAAATCTCCACCCCCACATCTCAACACATTACATTAAACTATTAACCCCTAAACCTAACACCCCCTTACTTTAAATTACATTTACTATATAACTACCTTTAAATAATTTAAAAAATACCTGTGAAATAAAAAAAAACTAAACTTAAACTATAAATTAACCTTACATTACTATTTTAAAAAAATAAAATAAATGAAAAATAAAAAAAACTAAATTACAATATTAAAAAAATCTTTAGATAGTGACCTAGAAGGTAGATTCCTTATTATAGTATGCAAACTGAATAATATACTCTGCAGGCTAGTTAATATATATGCCTCAAATGAGAAATAATAGCCCTTCCTATGACAAATATTACCACAAATAGCCCAGATCAGGAGAGGCCCCCTTCTAGTGCTAGAAGATGTTAACATCACTTGGGATCCCACGATAGTGATGTCACGAACCTAAAATTTTGCGTTCGTGAACAGCGAACGCGAACTTCCGCAAAAGTTTGCGAACCGGCGAACCCGGCGAACTGCCATTGACTTCAATAGGCAGGCAAATTTTAAAACCCACAGAGACTCTTTCTGGCCACAAAAGTGATGGAAAAGTTGTTTCAAGAGGACTAACACCTGGACTGTGGCATGCCGGGAACCGGGAGATGGAAATAGATGCTTGGTCGGTCCTCCTACTTCAAATTTGGAAGCCACAGTGCAGCACCAGAGGCCAGAAAAATTAGGCATGTACACATGCCTGAAAAATTAGGTATTGTTGCAGCCGCTGCTGTAGCAGCGGCCAGAAAAATTGATGTTTGTTTGACAGTTAGAAAGTGCCCTAAAACATTGCGGCTTGAACCCTAGTTGGTGGCGGATAAGTCACCCGGCATTCGAAGATAAAATACAGCAGCGGGTGGACCATTTTTAGCCCAAGGCAGCTCATCTCATCAGGCCTTTTTAACTCGAATGTATCGCCCAATGTCAGTCCCTTCGGGATCCATCCCTCATTCATTTTAATAAAGGTGAGATAATCAAGACTTTTTTGACCTAGGCGACTTCTCTTCTCAGTGACAATACCTCCTGCTGCACTGAAGGTCCTTTCTGACAGGACACTTGAAGCGGGGCAGGCCAGAAATTCAATTGCAAATTGGGATAGCTCAGGCCACAGGTCAAGCCTGCACACCCAGTAGTCAAGGGGTTCATCGCTCCTCAGAGTGTCGAGATCTGCAGTTAATGCAAGGTAGTCTGCTACCTGTCGGTTGAGTCGTTCTCTGAGGCTGGATCCCGAAGGGCTGTGGCGATGCATAGGAGTTAAAAAGGTCTGCATGTCCTCCATCAACAACACGTCTGGAAAGCTTCCTGTCCTTTGCCGGCGTGGTTGTGGGAGGAGGAGTATTACTTTCATCTCTTCCCCTGTTAGATTCCCGTTGTGCTGTGACATCACCCTTATACGCTGTGTAAAGCATACTTTTTAATTTATTTTTGAACTGCTCCATCCTTTCCGACTTGCGGGAATTTGGTAACATTTCATTCACTTTATGCTTATACCGGGGGTCTAGTAGCGTGGACACCCAGTACAGTTTGTTCTCCTTCAGCTTTTTTATACGAGTGTCCCTCAACAGGCATGACAGCATGAAAGACCCCATTTGCACAAGGTTGGATGCCGAGCTACTCATGTCCAGTTCCTCGTCCTCACTGATCTCACTGAAGGTATCTTCTTCCCCCCAGCCACGTACAACACCACGGGTACCAGATAGGTGACAACAACGAGCACCCTGGGATGCCTGTTGTGCTTGGTCTTCCTCCTCCTCCTCAAGCCATATTCCTCCTCTGACTCCTCTTACTCACAATCTTCTTCCTGCATTGCCACTGGTCCAGCAAGCGATGCTGATAAGGCTGTTTCTGGTGGTGATGGAGACCACAACCCTTCCTCTTCATCTACGGCCTGATCCAGCACTCTTCGCAGGGCACGCTCCAGGAAGAAAACAAATGGTATGATGTCGCTGATGGTGCCTTCAGTGCGACTGACTAGGTTTGTCACCTCCTCAAAAGGATGCATGAGCCTACAGGCATTGCGCATGAGCGTCTAGTAACGTGGCAAAAAAATCCCCAGATCCCCAGAGGCTGTCCTAGCACCCCGGTCATACAAATACTCGTTAACAGCTTTTTCTTGTTGGAGCAGGCGGTCAAACATTAGGAGTGTTGAATTCCAACGTATCGGGCTGTCGCAAATCAAGCGCCTGACTGGCAGGTTGTTTCGCCGCTGGATATCTGACAAGTGCGCCATGGCCGTGTAGGAACGCCTGAAATGGCCACACAGCTTCCTGGCCTGCTTCAGGACATCCTGTAAGCCTGGGTACTTATGCATAAAGCGTTGTACGATCAGATTACACACATGTGCCATGCATAGCACATGTGTCAACTTGCCCAATTTCAATGCTGCCACCAAATTACTCGTCAGAAACCACTTTGCCGATCTCCAGTTGGTGCGGAGTCAGCAACTGATCCACCTGTGCATTCAGGGCGGACAGGAGTGCTGCTGTGGTGTGACTCTCTGCTTTCAGGCAAGTCAACACCAAGACAGCGTGACACTGCCGTATCCGGGATGTGGAATAGTACCTGGGGAGCTGCGGGGGTGCCGTTGATGTGGAGCTAGACGCAGCAGCAGAAGAGGACTCAGCCGAGGAGGTTATGGAAGAGAATGGAGTAGGAGGAGTAGAGGAGGTGGCAGCAGGCCTGCCTGCAAGTCATGGCGGTGTCACCAACTCCTCCTCTGCAGAGCCACGCATTCCATGTTTGGCAGCCGTCAACAGGTTTACCCAATGCGCAGTGTAGGTGATATACCTGCCCTGACCATGCTTTGCAGACCAGCTATCAGTGGTCAGATGGACCCTTGCCCCAACACTGTGTGCCAGACATGCAATTACTTCCTTTCGCACAATCGAGTACAGGTTGGGGATTGCCTTTTGTGCAAAGAAATTTCGGCCGGATACCTTCCACTGCGGTGTCCCAATTGCTACAATTTTTTTGAACGCCTCAGACTCCACCAGATTGTATGGTAAAAGCTGGCGGGCTAAGAGTTCAGACAAGCCAGCTGTCAGACGCCGGGCAAGGAGGTGACTTTGGGACATTAGCTTCTTACGCTCATACATGTCCTTGACAGACACCTGACTGTGGGCAGATGAGCAGAAACTGCTATGGAAGAGAGACTGAGTGGCATATGGTTGAGAGGGGGCAAGGAGGACAGCAGTGGTTGACGTGGCTGAAGATGCTGGACCAGGAGGAGGATGGTGGCTTTGAGTTTGTGTGCTGCTTCTACTCATGTGTTCATCCCATCAGCGTTTGTGATGTGAGATCATGTGCCTTCGCAAAGCAGTTGTACCTAGGTGGGTGTTGCACTTCCCACGACTCAGTTTCTTTTGGCACAGGTTGCAAATGGCATCGCTGTTGTCAGAGGCAGACACACAAAAAAAATGCCACACTGCTGAGCTCTGCGATGACGGCATTCTGGTGGTGGCAACAGCATGCGTTGATTAGCGTGCTGTCTGGCTGACCCCGGGTGCCGATGCATGCTGTCTGACTGTGCCACTAGCTCCTTGCGATGACCTCCCCCTGCTTCCAACTCGTCTCCTCCTCTCTGTCTCCCCATCTGAAATTTCCCCCTTTTCTTCTTCTCTTCTAGTGGGAACCCACATGACATCCACGGATGCATCATCATCAACCGCTTCACTTGTATCTGACAAATCAACAAAGGAAGCAGCAGCGGGTACAACATCATCATCATCATCACACCGTACGTCCATGTCTGTAATGCTGCCTGACTGAGACATATCACAGTTATCTACATCCTCTGTCAATGATTGTTGTGCATCACTCATTTCTTCACACTGAGGTGTACATAACTCCTCAGACAGATCAAGTGAGGCAGCTGTGGTGCTAGTGTCAGTGGTGGTGGCAGGCAGGCGAGTGGTAAGTTGAGAGGTGCCCAAAGCTAAGCTAGAGGAGGAGGATGGTGCGTCAAGGTTACGAGCGGAAGCTGTAGAAGATTGGTTGTCCTGTGTTATAAAGTCAACTATTTCATCAGAACTTTTCGTGTTCATGGTACGCGGCCTAACACTGGGCATTATTATATGGCACCATGACCATGATGGCCCCTGCGGGTTGGCCTGCCTCTGCCTGTCATTTTTTTTTCAATTAGTGCTACTATGCGTGTATTTTTTTTTTTAAATGTACACTGACACTACTATTAAACAAGATAATATGAGTGGTGGCACTGGGCAAGTGGGCAAAGTATACGCTTTGAGCCTGACACAAAAAAGCAGACTGATGTTTCAGAGCCAAAATAGTTTTTTTATTTTTAAAATGTACACTTACACTAATATAAAACAAGATAATATGAGTGGTGGCACTGGACCAGTGGGCACAGTATACACTGTGAGCCTGACACAAAAAAGCAGACTGATGTTTCAGAGTCAAAATAGTTTTTTTATTTTTAAAATGTACACTTACACTAATATAAAACAAGATAATATGAATGGTGGCACTGGACCAGTGGGCACAGTATACACTGTGAGCCTGACACAAAAAAGCAGACTTATGTTTCACAGTAAAAATATTTTTATTTTATTTTAAACTGTACACTTACACTACTATTAAACAAGATAATATGAGTGATGGCACTGGGCAAGTGGGCACAGTATATGCTGTTAGCCTGACACAAAAAAGCAGACTGATGTTTCAGAGTCAAAATAGTTTTTTTATTTTTAAAATGTACACTTACACTACTATAAAACAAGATAATATGAGTGGTGGCACTGGACCAGTGGGCACAGTATATGCTGTGAGCCTGACACAAAAAAGCAGACTGATGTTTCACAGTCAAAATAGTTTTTTTATTTTTAAATGTACATTTACACTACTATTAAACAAGATAATATGAGTGGTGGCACTGGGCAAGTAGGCACAGTATATGCTGTGAGCCTTACACACAGGCTGGCAGTGGCAGGCTGGCCTGGCAACTGAAATTAGATTACACTAGCAGACTGATGTAAAAGTTTTTTTTTTTTTAAAATTACACTACTGTTACACGAGATATGACTGGTGGCACTGAGCTGGTAGGCACAGTATATGCTGTGAGCTTGACACACGGGCTGGCAGTGGCAGGTTAGCCTGGCAACTGAAATTAGATTACACTAGCAGACTGATGTAAAACATTTTTTTTTTTTTTATTTACACTAATGTTACACCAGATATGAGTGGTGGCACTGAGCAAGTAGGCACAGTATATGCTGTGAGCCTGACACACAGGCTGGCAGTGGCAGGCTGGCCTTGCAACTGAAATTAGATTACACTAGCAGACTGATGTAAAAGTTTTTTTTTTTTAAAAATTACACTACTGTTACACGAGATATGACTGGTGGCACTGAGCTGGTAGGCACAGTATATGCTGTGAGCCTGACACACGGGCTGGCAGTGGCAGGTTAGCCTGGCAACTGAAATTAGATTACACTAGCAGACTGATGTAAAACATTTTTTTTTTTTTAATTTACACTAATGTTACACCAGATATGACTGGTGGTGGCACTGAGCAAGTAGGCACAGTATATGCTGTGAGCCTGACACACAGGCTGGCAGTGGCAGGCAGGCAACTGCTATTAGATTACACTAGCAGACTGATGTAAAAGTTTTTTTTTTTAAAATTTATACTACTGTTACACCAGATATGAGTGGTGTGGCACTGGGCAAGTGGGTCTGGCACACACACTGGCAGGCAGGCAACTGCAATTAGATTACACTAGCAGACTGATGTTTCACAGTCAAAAAAGTTTTTTTTTTTAAATTTACACTACTGTTACACCAGATATGACTGGTGGTGGCACTGAGCAAGTAGGCACAGTATATGCTGTGAGCCTGACACACAGGCTGGCAGTGGCAGGCTGGCCTGGCAACTGAAATTAGATTACACTAGCAGACTGATGTAAGTTTTTTTTTATTTACTCTAATGTTATACCAGATATGACTGGTGGTGGCACTGAGCAAGTAGGCACAGTATATGTGGTGAGCCTGACACACAGGCTGGCAGTGGCAGGCAGGCAACTGCTATTAGATTACACTAGCAGACTGATGTAAAAGTTTTTTTTTTTTTTAATTTACACTACTGTTACACCAGCCAGATATGAGTGGTGGCACTGAGCAAGTAGGCACAGTATATGCTGTGAGCCTGACACACAGACTGGCAGTGGCAGGCTCAAGTGGCAACTGAAATTACATTACACTAGCAGACTGATGTAAAAGTTTTTTTTTTTTTTTAAATTTACACTAATGTTACACCAGATATGACTGGAGGCACTGAGCAAGTAGGCACAGTATATGCTGTGAGCCTGACACACAGGCTGGCAGTGGCAGGCTGGCCTGGCTACTGAAATTAGATTACACTAACAGACTGATGTAAAAGTTTTTTGTTTTTTTTTAATTTACACTAATGTTACACCAGATATGAGTGGTGGCACTGAGCAAGTAGGCACAGTATATGCTGTGAGCCTGACACACAGGCTGGCAGTGGCAGGCAGGCAACTGCTATTAGATTATAAAGAAAAAATAAGAAAAAAAACGACTGATGTAGCCCTAAAAAGGGCTTTTTGGGGTGCTGTCCTTACAGCAGAGATCAGACACTGAATACACTAGCCTAGCTATCGATTACCCTATTAAATTAGCAGCACCTACACTGTGCCTCCTCTCACTAACAATGCAGGATCAGAATGAATCTAAAATGGCTGCTGCTCAGGAGCTGGGAGGGTCTGGGAGGGAGTGTATGCTGCTGATTGGCTGTAATGTGTCTGCAGACTGTGAGATACAGGGTCAAAGTTTACTCAATGATGACGAATAGGGGGCAGATCGAACATTGCATATGTTCGCCCGCCGCTGTGAACGCGAACAAGCTATGTTCGCCGGGAACTGTTCTCCGGTGAACTGTTCGTGACATCACTATCCCACGAAAGATACAAAAAACACTCCAAAAAATTAAAACCAAATCTGAATTCAGTATCAGAGTCTAAGAGGTTCCAAAACATAATGACACAACACTATCTATATGATACCTGGAGATGTCTCCACCCCAATGAAAGAGACTACACTTTTTATGCAGCAGCCCATAATTATTATTCCCACATAGATACCTTCTTCTGTGACCCCTGGACCCTTGATAAAACAACTCAACCACATATCTTAGTATGCCCTGGTCAGATCATGACATGGGGACAATAAGTCTCGCCCTATCCGCTCCAGATGAGGACCCCAAATCCTGGCGACTGGCAGACTATCTAATAAAAAACCCATGGACATTACATACTGCTACAGACCATCAGGAATATTTAACGCTTAACGATACAGGTCAGGTTGTGGCTGATATGCTATGGGCCTCAATGAAAAACTATAAATAAAAGGTAGACAAAAATGACTCCCAATTATGGGCGCTAGATAATTATGGGTGAATATATATATATATATATATATATATATATATATATATACATATATATATATATATATTTATATATATATAAACATATGGCAAAGTGCACTCCAGATCTATAGTATAACAGCCTTGGGTGATATAGCAACAATTGTAATAACATCAAAACATGCAGCACTCCAAAGTCCAAATAGCCCGTCCTCAGACTTACAAGGTTACAAAAACTTACCACCAAGCTGTGCTTATATCCACCACCAAACAAATGAATCCACGCTCTCCACGGTAGATGCGCCTCCCAAAGTGAGTGACGTCATCATCCGTGGCAACGTGCAAGGGACTACAATGGAACAGACCAAATTAGACAAATCGTAAATTACAAATGCAAAAATAAATAACAAATAAAATAAGCAGTACGCATCCTGATACAGTGTTGGAAAGAAAAAGATAATGACATAAAAAATATGTTGTAGTGTTCCCAGTGCCGTACCTCATATGTCTAAAACGGTTAGCATGGCAACCAGATAAACAATGCAACAACAAGAAAAGCGGCATATGAGGAGGGCAAGCAAGAACAGTCAACAAATTAATAAATGGCCTTGTATAGAAAATACGAAAAATAACATTCTGCAAAAAATAGCATTAATATAAACAACTATACATATAATAAGACAATCAAGCATGTCTAGTACGATCATAACAGATCAAGTATATTAATATAGAAAAACATTCGTAACTGACACCACTAGACAGAAAACAGGCCAAACCAATTGGGAATAAAACACATGGGCCAAAACTGTGAAGCGGTGTCAGCCACAAATACTATAGTTTGCAAATTAAAGATAATCCATAACAGGATAATACAATACATTATTAACTTAAAAATAAAAATGCCATACCAAAATCTTAAGCCAAACCAGGACAAATACAAACACTGAAATAGATCATGGATCTCATAATGTTGTGGACTCTATACTCATAAAAGTATATTGAATGATTCAGGACTCCCAACAGAGGCACCAATCATTGGAAGAATATCATAAGAACACATGCCAGTCCAACTGGGTGTTAAGTCCATAGGGAACAAGGGTATACAACTCGAATGTCCACTTAGCTTCCCTTTGTAGAAGCAAATGGTTCCTGTCTCCTCCTCTTGACAACGGCGGTACATGGTCGATGATCGTGTATTTCAGATCCATTACGTTGTGCTTTAGTTCCAGAAAATGTCTGGCTACTGATTGTTCCGTTGAACCTTTATTAAGTGCTGCTTTGATTGCAGACCGGTGGTTTGCCATACGTGTACGCAGGTCATCGGTAGCTTTACCTACATAATATAACCCACAAATACAGTGTAGGAGGTATACTATATATGTAGTAGTACACGTCAGGCGTAATCTGTGTTTATAGATTTTCCGTTTGTGTGGATGAGTGAAACATGAACCAGTTATCAATCCCCCACAAGTAGTACAGCCGAGGCATCGGAAGACACCAACTTTTTTGATGTCTAACCATGTAGATGTTTTGTAACTCTGTACATGGTCAGTTTTAATCAGTAAGTCCCGCAAAGACTTCGACCTCCTGTAACCCACCCTAGGTGGTTCAGATTTATACAGAGTTAAGGATCTATCTGTATTAATGATCTTCCAGTGCTTATTCAGAATATCCATTAGGGGACCCTTATCACTTGTAAAAGTAGTCACAAATGTCATTCTTCTATCCTCATTCTTAGGATCTCTGTCTTTATCTTGACAAATGTTGTCACATTGTTCATTCAATAATTTGTGAGGATAGCTCCTTGTTCTAAAGCGTTGAACCATCTCTGTCAGTTGTTTATCCCTATTATCGATTTCCGAGTTGTTCCTAATCACTCTCAGCAATTGCGATTTAGGCAATGCTCTCTTCAATGCAGGAGGATGGCAACTGGTGTAATGTAATAGGGAATTTCTATCAGTGTCCTTTCTGTACAGTGTCGACTGGATTTTACCATTCCCTTTATATAGCCTAACATCTAGAAAATCGATTTGTGTTCTACTGGACACCATTTTAAACTTCAGAGCTGTATTAGCCTAATTTAATTGTTGTAACCAAATCTCCAGGCTCTCCAATGTGCCAGACCAGATCAGGAACAGGTCATCTATATACCTCTTAAAAAATCGAATATTTTTGACCTGAAAGAGTTTTGTCCCAAACTCTTCAAAATGGGCCATAAACAAATTGGCATACGATGGGGCCATATTTGACCCCATCGCCGTCCCTTTCATCTGTAGGTAAAAAGATTGTTCAAATCTAAAGAAATTGGTAGTGAGGCAAAACTCTAGAAATTGAAGTAGTATCTCAGGAGGGGGTCCAATGTAGGGATATCTGCAAAGATGAAATAAAACAGCTTGTAGTCCTTCCTCATGGGGGATTACAGTATACAGACTAGTCACATCTAATGTGACAAGCCATATGTCCTCATCCATGTCCTCAAAACTCTGTAACATATCAAGAAGTGCCGTAGAGTCTCTCAAATAAGATGGTGTATGGTGTACAAGAGGCTGTAAAAACTTGTCTACAAAAGTTGCAAGAGGTTGCTGTAGCGAGCCTATAGAGGACACAATGGGTCTGCCTGGTGGAGGAGAGATCCCCTTGTGTATTTTCGGGAGGGTATATAAGACCGGAGTTCTTGGATGTGTCACCAATAAGTAGAGGTAGATATCCCTATTGATGAACCCCTGGTCATATACCAATTTTACATATTCATCCAGCTTTTCCTTGAATGCCTGTGTAGGGTCATACGGTAGTGGTCTGTATATGTTATCGTCCGCAAGTTGTGACAAGATATCTGTCCTGTAGTCCTTATAATTAAGGATGACCACTGCCCCACCCTTGTCTGCTTCACATATAATTAAGTCCTTGTTGTTTCTTAACACCTTCCAATCTTCCTTTGAGAAGTTATTGAAAGTTTCTCTTTGGTGTAAACCTATGGACTGATTCATATCATCCTGTAGCAGTCTCGTAAAGGTATTGATACTGGCATTACCAAAGGGAGGAGTATATGTCGACTTTTTCTTTAGTTGGTCATGATCCATCTCTGATTCACCAAATTTATCTTTCAGAGAGAGTAATCTTTGAAATTTTTTTGTGTCAATATAGAATTCAAACGGGTCAGTTCTGCTGGTGGGAACAAAAGTGAGTCCCTTATTTAGGATTTTAATTTCAGAGTCACTCAAAGGGTAATCACTCAGGTTGACTACTATATTATTCGTCATTTCTGAGGATGTATGGGTGGTTTTCCCCTTATACCCCCCTCTCCTTGTCCGCCCCCTCTTCCTCTGTAGTTTTTTGAGCGTGTTGTAACTCCTTGGGGGTGTTGGATTTCTTGAGTAGGATTCTGTATTTGATCTGTGTCAGAGCCTGAACCAGACCCTGAACTTTCTACAGTAGTCAAGTCCTGGGGTTTGTAATATAGTGCTCGTCTTCTCCTAGAAATATGTTGTCTCTGCCTCTCACTGGCAGTCAATTGCCATAAATAGACCCGTTTGTCCCTATAATCACTTATTACAGCCTCCAATTTCTTATTTTTAAACTGAATCAAATCAGTTTCATATTTGTCGATCTTACTCTGGAGTTTATTTAACCAATCCTCTGTGTTGTCAGCCTGTAATCTTGACAAATTTGGTAATTCATAGGCTGCAATCTCTGCCTTAATTAGTTGTAGCAATCTTCCCACTTCTTGTATGACTAATAGTACAAGATCTAGAGAGCATTTGGTTTCAATGCTGCACCATCTGTCACAAAATGAGGGGTTGTTTCTGCCCAAAGTGGGCACATTCCTGATCCGGAATCCCCTAGGGATGAAACCTCTGCGGTAATACTCTGAGAGATATGCCCCATGCAGGGTTAAGTCCTTTTCTTTTTGTTTAAGCTTTAATAAATGTGTATAGATGTATGCTGGTTTATCTAATACAGGGCGTAGAGCTAATTTATCAAACAAAATCTCCTCTGCATCTGCTTCCGTAAAATGGAAAGTGCTAGCTCCAGGGATTGTATCTATATCCCTAATATCTTCTGTAATACCAGGTGTTAAATCCGTTGTCATAATGTATCCAAAAGATTGTGTCCCAAAGAAAAATGTAAGAATGAAAACAGCAGCAAGGATAATACTCCAATTATTGTAATCGGGTGCAAGCAAAACGTCTAAATAGAAACATATGGCAAAGTGCACTCCAGATCTATAGTATAACAGCCTTGGGTGCTATAGCAACAATTGTAATAACATCAAAACATGCAGCACTCCAAAGGTCCTTTATCCATATCACCTTTATTAGTGAACGTTTTCAGGCACAAAATAGCCCGTCCTCAGACTTACAAGGTTACAAAAACTTACCACCAAGCTGTGCTTATATCCATCACCAATCAAATGAATCCATGCTCTCCACGGTAGATGCGCCTCCCAAAGCGAGTGACGTCATCATCCGTGGCAACGTGGAAGGGACTACAATGGAACAGACCAAATTAGACAAATCGTAAATTACAAATGCAAAAATAAATAACAAATAAAATAAGCAGTACGCATCCTGATACAGTGTCGGAAAGAAAAAGATAATGGCATAAAAAATATGTTGGAACAGACCAAATTAGACAAATCGTAACCGTTTTAGAAATATGAGGTACGGCACTGGGAACACTACAACATATTTTTTATGCCATTATCTTTTTCTTTCCGACACTGTATCAGGATGCGTACTGCTTATTTTATTTGTTATTTATTTTTGCATTTGTAATTTACGATTTGTCTAATTTGGTCTGTTCCATTGTAGTCCCTTGCACGTTGCCACGGATGATGACGTCACTCGCTTTGGGAGGCGCATCTACCGTGGAGAGCGTGGATTCATTTGTTTGGTGGTGGATATAAGCACAGCTTAGTGGTAAGTTTTTGTAACCTTGTAAGTCTGAGGACGGGCTATTTTGTGCCCGAAAACGTTCACTGATAAAGGTGATATGGATAAAGGACCTTTGGAGTGCTGCATGTTTTGATGTTATATATATATATATATATATATATATCCTATAATATAAAAGGCCAAGTGTTTTTATCCAAAGCTGTCATGCACAGTAGAGACAACACAAGGACAAACACACCTGGCCTTACCTGACATGCTGTTTGGGGCGAAAGTGGGCATGGCCGGGCGGGAGCATGGGCGTGACTGGACGGAAGCGTGGGCATGACCAGGCATGAGAGAGAGGGGAGACAAATAGAAAGAGAGGGGGAGAGACAAAAAGAGATAGGAAAGAGCTAAAGAGAGGGGGAAGAGCAGAAGAGAGGGGGAAGAGCAAAAGACAGGGGAAAGTGCAGAAGAGAGGGGGTAGAGAGAGCAAAATAGAGGGGAAAGAGCAAAAGAGAGGGGAAAGAGCAAAATAGAGGGAAGAGAGAGAAAAAGAGAGGGGGAGAGAGAGCAAAAGAGAGGGGGAGAGAGAGAAAAAGAGACGGGAGAGAGAGACAGATCAAAAAAGAGGGGGATAGAGAGAGCAAAATAGAGAGGGGAGAGAGAACAAAAGAGAGGGATGGAGAGAGAGAGAGCAAAAGGGAGGGGGTGAGAGAGAGTGCAAAAGAGAGGGGGAGAGAGAGAGCACAAAAGAGAGGGGGAGAGAGCGCAAAAGAGAGGGCGAGATAGAGAGCGCACAAGAGAGGGGGAGAGAGAGTGCAAAAGAGGGGGGAGAGAGAGAGCACAAAAAAGAGAGAGAACGCAAAAGAGAGGGGATGAGAGAGAGCATAAAAGAGAGGGGAGAGAGACAGATCAAAAAAGAGGGGGAGAGAGGGGGGAGAGAGAGAGCCAAAGGGAGGGGGGAGAGAGAGCAAAAGAGAGGGATGGAGAGAGAGAGAGCAAAAGGGAGGGGGTGAGAGAGAGTGCAAAAGAGAGGGGGAGAGAGAGAGCACAAAAGAGAGGGGGAGAGAGCGCAAAAGAGAGGGCGAGATAGAGAGCGCACAAGAGAGGGGGAGAGAGAGTGCAAAAGAGGGGGGAGAGAGAGAGCACAAAAAAGAGAGAGAACGCAAAAGAGAGGGGATGAGAGAGAGCATAAAAGAGAGGGGAGAGAGACAGATCAAAAAAGAGGGGGAGAGAGGGGGGAGAGAGAGAGCCAAAGGGAGGGGGGAGAGAGAGCAAAAGAGAGGGATGGAGAGAGAGAGAGCAAAAAAAGGAGAGACAGATCAAAAGAGAGGGGGAGAGAGAGAGGGCAAAGAGAGGGGGAGAGAGAGTGCAAAAGAGAGGTGGGGAGAGAGAGAGCACAAAAGAGAGGGGGGAGAGAGTGCAAAAGAGAGGGGGGGGAGAGAGAGTGCAAAAGAGAGGGGGGAGAGAGAGTGCAAAAGAGAGGGGGAGAGAGAGTGCAAAAGAGAGGGGGAGAGAGCTCAATAGAGATGGGGAGATAGAGAGCGCAAAAGAGAGGGGGAGAGAGAGAGCGCCAAAGAGGGGGGGAGAGAGAGAGCACAAAAGAGGGAGAGAACGCAAAAGAGAGGGGGAGAGAGACAGATCAAAAAAGAGGGGGAGAGAGAGAGCAAAAGGGAGGGGAGGAGAGAGAGCAAAAGAGAGGGATGGAGAGAGAGAGCAAAAAAAGGAGAGACAGAGCAAAAGAGAGGTGGGGAGAGAGAGCGCAAAAGAGAAGGGGGAGAGAGAGTGCAAAAGAGAGGTGGAGAGAGAGAGCGCAAAAGAGAGGGGGGGGAGAGAGCGCAAAAGAGAGGGGGGGGGGAGAGTGCAAAAGAGAGGGGGAGAGAGCACAAAAGAGAGGGGGGGATAGAGAGCGCAAAAGAGAGGGGGAGAGAGAGCACGCAAAAGAGGGGGGGAGAGAGAGAGCACAACAGAGGGAGAGAACGCAAAAGAGAGGGGGGAGAGAGAGCATAAAAGAAAGGGGGAGAGAGAGCATGCAAAAGATAGGGATGGAGAGTGAGAGCAAAAAATGTAGAGACAGAGCAAAAGAGAGGGGGAGAGAGAGAGCGCAAAAGAGAGGGGGGGAGAGAGAGTGCAAAAGAGAGGTGGGGAGAGAGAGAGCGCAAAAGAGAGGGGGATAGAGAGTGCAAAAGAGAGGGGGGAGAGAGAGAGTGCCAAAGAGATGGGGAGAGAGAGAGCGCAAAAGAGAGGGGGAGAGAGAGCAAAAAGAGAGGGGGAGAGAGGACGCGCAAAAGAGGGGGGGAGAGAGAGAGCACAAAAGAGAGAGAGAATGCAAAAGAGAGGGGGAGAGAGAAAGCACAAAAGAGGGAGAGAATGCAAAAGGGATGGAGAGAGAGAGCAAAAAAAGTAGAGACAGAGCAAAAGAGAGGGGGAGTGAGAGAGTGCAAAAGAGAGGGGGGGAGAGAGAGTGCAAAAGAGAGGTGGGGAGAGAGAGAGCGCAAAAGAGAGGGGGATAGAGAGCGCAAAAGAGAGGGGGAGAGAGTGCAAAAGCGATGGAGAGAGAGAGCGCAAAAAATAGGGGGAGAGAGAGAGCGCAAAAGAGAGGGGGAGAGATAGAGCGCAAAAGAGAGGGGGAGAGAGGATGCGCAAAAGAGGGGGGGAGAGAGCACAAAAGAGAGAGAGAATGCAAAAGAGAGGGGGGAGAGAGAGAGCATAAAAGAGAGGGGGAGAGAGAGTGCAAAAGAGAGGGGGAGAGAGAGCAAAAGAGAGGGGAGAGAAAGCAAAAAATAGGGAGTGAGAGGGAGCAAAAGAGAGGTGGAGAGTGAGAGCAAAAGAGAGGTGGAGCGAGAGAGAGAGTGCAAAGAGAGGGGGTGAGAGCACAAAAGAGAGAGGGAGAGAGCACAAAAGAGAGGGGTAGAGAGAGCAAAAGAGAGGGGGAGAGAGAGAGCAAAAGAAAGGTGGAGCGAGAGCGCAAAAGAGAGGGTGAGCATGCGCAAAAGAGAGGGTGAGAGAGCGCAAAAGAGAAGGGGAGAGAGCTCAAAAGAGAGGGGGAGAGAGCACAAAAGAGTGGGGGAGAGAGCAAGTGGTGGGGCCGCTGTACTGCAAAAAATGGCCCATGTGAACGGGATTTAGGACTAGTATATATACAAAAAAGCAGCTTTCAGCTCCTAACGCAGCCCCATTATTTCCTATGGGGAAACATTCTCTAAGTCTGCACCTAACACTCTAACATGAACCCGAGTCTAAACACCCCTAACCTTACACTTATAAACCCCTAATCTGCCGCCCTCGCTATTGCTGACTCCTGCATTATATTATTAACCCCTAATCTGCCGATCCGTACACCGCCGCAACCTACATTATCCCTATGAACCCCTAATCTGCTGCCCCTAACACCGCCGACCCCAATATTATATTTATTAACCCCTAATCTGCCCACCCAAAGTCGCCGCTACCTTACCTACACTTATTAACCCCTAATCTGCCGACCGTACCTCGCCGCCACTATAATAAATGTATTAACCCCTAAACCGCCTCACTCCCGCCTCGTAAACACTATAATAAATAGTATTAACCCCTAATCTGCCCTCCCTAACGTCGCTGCCACCTAACTTCAAGTATTAACCCCTAATCTGCCGACCGGACTTCGCCGCTACTATAATAAATGTATTAACCCCTAAAGCTAAGTCTAACCCTAACACCCCCCTAAGTTAAATATAATTTTAATCTAACAAAATAAATTAAATCTTATTAACTAAAGTATTCCTATTTAAAACTAAATACTTACCTGTAAAATAAACCCTAATATAGCTACAATATAACAAATAATTATATTGTAGCTATTTTAGGATTTATAATTTTTTTACAGGCAACTTTGTATTTATTTTAACCAGGTACAATAGCTATTAAATAGTTATTTACTATTTAATAGCTACCTAGTTAAAATAATTACAAAATGACCTCTAAAATAAATCCTAACCTAAGTTACAATTAAACCTAACACTACACTATCATTAAATTAATTAAATAAATTACCTACAATTACATACAATTAAATAAACTAAACTAAATAAAAAAATAAAAAAAACACTAAATTACAAAAAATAAAAAAAGATTACAAGAATATTAGGCTAATTACACCTACTCTAAGCCCCCTAATAAAATAAAAAAGCCCCCCAAAATAATAAAGGTCCCTACCCTATTCTAAATTAAAAAGTATTCATCTCTTTTACCAGCCCTTAAAAGGGCTTTTTTTGCGGGGCATGCCCCAAAGTAATCAGCTCTTTTGCCTGTAAAAAAAAATACAACCCCCCAACATTAAAACCCACCACCCACATACCCCTACTCTAACCCAAACCCCCTTTAAATAAACCTAACACTACCCCCCTGAAGATCTCCCTACCTTGAGTCGTCTTCACCAAGCTGAACTGAAGTCTTCATCCGATGGGGCAGAAGAGGACATCCAGACCTGCAGAAGTCTTCATCCTATCCGGGCAGAAGAAGACATCCGGACCGGCAGACATCTTCATCCAAGCGGCATCTTTTATCTTCATCCATCCGGAGCGGAACGGAGCCATCTTCTTCCAGCTGATGCGGATCCATCCTCTTCAACCGACGCCTACTCGCCGAATGAAGGTTCCTTTAAATTACGTCATCCAAGATGGCATCCCTCGAATTCCGATTGGCTGATAGGATTCTATCAGCCAATCGGAATTAAGGTAGGAAAAATCTGATTGGCTGATTGAATCAGCCAATCAGATTCAAGTTCAATCCGATTGGCTGATCCAATCAGCCAATCAGATTGAGCTTGCATTCTATTGGCTGTTCCGATCAGCCAATAGAATGTGAGCTCAATCTGATTGGCTGATTCAATCAGCCAATCAGATTTTTCCTACCTTAATTCCGGGGGTATTGTATTTTTTTTTTACAGGTTAAAGAGCTGATTACTTTGGGGCAATGCCCCGCAAATTTCCCTTTTAAGGGCTATTTGTAATTTAGTATAGGGTAGGGAATTTTATTATTTTGGGGGGCTTTTTATTTTATTAGGGGGATTAGATTAGGTGTAATTAGTTTAAAATTCTTGTAATTCTTTTTTTATTTTCTGTAATTTAGTGTATTTAATTTAATTGTAATTAATTGTAGGTACTTTAGGTAATTAGTTTAATTATAGTGTATTGTTAGGTGTAATTGTAACTTAGGTTAGGGTTTATTTTACAGGTACTTTTTTACTTATTTTAGCTAGGTAGTTATTAAATAGTTAATAACTATTTAATAACTATTGTACCTAGTTAAAATAAATAGAAATTTGCCTGTAAAATAAATATAAATCCTAAGCTAGCTACAATATAACTATTAGTTATATTGTAGCTAGCTTAGGGTTTATTTTATAGGTAAGTATTTAGTTTTAAATAGGATTCATTTATTTAATTGTAGTAGTTTAATTTAGTTTTATTTAAATTGTATTTAAGTTAGGGTTAGATTTAGATTTAGGGGTTAATAAATGTAATATAGTAGCGGCGACGTTGGGGTCGGCAGATTAGGGGTTAATAAATGTAGGTAGGTGTCAGCGATGTTAGGGATGGCAGATTAGGGGTTAATAAAATTTTACTAGTGTTTTCGAGGCGGGAGTGCGGCGGTTTTGGGGTTAATACATTTATTAAAGTGGCGGCGATGTCCGGTCGGCAGATTAGGGGTTAAATAATTGTATTATAGTGTTTGCGATGTGGGGGGGCCTCAGTTTAGGGGTTAGTAGGTGGTTTATGGGTGTTAGTGTACTTTGTAGCACTTTAATTAAGAGCCTTATGTTCCGGCGTTAGCCCATAAAACTACTGACTTTTAAAAACGGTAGGAGTCTGGACAGGAGAGGGTCTACCGCTCACTTTTTAAGGCAATCGTAATACCGGCGTTAGGAAAATCCCATTAAAAAGATAGGATACGCAATTGACGTAAGGGGATTTGCAGTATGCTAAAATTGCAGAAAAAAAGTGAGCGGTAGACCCTCTCCTGCCTGACTCGTAATACCAGCGGGCATTAAAAAGCAGCGTTGGGACCCCTCAACGCTGCTTTTTAAAGCTAACGCAAGACTCATAATCTAGCCGTATGTAAATTAAAAAAATATATAAAATACCAAAAGGTGATATAATCTTCAACAATTGGGAAAATAAACAAGTTTAAACACCTGATGGAGGAATGTTCCAATATAGTGAATAATCAAATAGTTCCAAATAGATCAGAATGGCATATGGAACACCTATTCTTCCAATACAGGGGTCATCGATGGGGGGCAGCATTCTCCTCACACCTTGGTGTTTGGTAATCTGAGTTTGGATGTAAACAAACAATAAAGAGAGGTGTCTGTGTGTATCAGTAAGGCTATCCCCCTATTCTACAAAACCTACACTAAAATCCTAAAGCCCTACCTACAGCGGCTCTTTACCAAAGCCTTAGACACAGGCTCCCTATTACCGGAATTCCTAGAAGCCACTATCCTCATAATACCAAAAGAAGGGAAAGATCCACAACTATGCCCGAGCTATCGTCTCATGTCGCTTATTAACACTGATGTCAAGCTGTTCACCAAAATTCACACCACTAGGCTTCGAATACTATTACCTGATATCATTAATAGATATCAAGTAGGGTTTGTCATAAACAGACAAGGCACAGATCGTACAAGAAGACTCCTGAATATTTTTTTCAGAAGCCTGTAGATTGGGACTTCCTTCCATGACCCTGTCGTTTGATGCTGAGAAAGCATTCAACAGGGTACGGTGGGAATATATGAATGCAGTCATGAGAGAAGTAGGCATACCGAAGGCATTCCAGCTAGCAGTAGGGGTCCTATACTCCAACCCAATGGCCAGAGTAAAAGGTCTTGGCTTTTGTTCAGACTCTTTCCCACTTAGTAATGGGACATGTCAAGGCTGCTTCCTTTCCCCCCTCTTATTCTTCTTAGCTATAGAACCCCTGATGAACGCAATTAGACAGAAGCAAAATTTTAAAGGCCCCTATATTCTCGAAACTTTACAAAAACTAAGACTTTTTGCAGACAATCTGATGGTCTTTCTCACAGATCCCTCCCTACTTCATCTCTAAGATCTGTTCCGGTTCTTTGGCACTTTAACATTTTCTAAGCCCAATGTAGGGAAGACAGAGACCTACCCCCTAAACGTACCTGAAACCCAAATTAAAGTCCTTCAAAAACAATACTTAAATGGAATAGAGAGGGAATCAAACACTTAGGAGTAATACTCTCACATGACCCAAAGAATGTATCAAACTAAATCACAGTCAGCTACTGCAAACCCTAAAACACAATCTTACACTACCCAGATATAAAGAGACATCGTGGATGGGGAGAATTGCAGCTTTCAAGATGCTGCTGCTCCCAAAGTTTTACCAATATATTTAAATGTCTACCCTTAAAATTACCAAAGGCCCTAATAGATAACTACCAATATCTACTAAACACTTATATTTAGGATAACTCAAGCCCCTGTGTTTCACACACCATCCTTCAGTCCCTGATTGATAGAGGTGGCCTTGGCCTACCTAGCTTGAGATCCTATTATGAGGCACCTATGATGACACACATTTCTAACTGGTGGGGTTCAGTTGAGCGACCCAGGTGGTATGAGATAGAACAGGCATCATTGTCGTTTGATGTCAGTCTCTCAGATCTGATATATCAAGGTAGGAAACAGCACCCACAGTTCACAGCACTTGGAGAAGGTTTACCATGCTTATTCAAATATCCAAGAACAAATACTCTCCAGCTATGATTAGCTTAAAAGACATTTATTGGTTACAGGATCCTCACAAAACAGCAACGTTTTGGGTTAGCCCTTAACCCTTACTCATGCCTAACACAGTGTCTAATAAGTGCTGTTTATATAGCCAATTTGGCGCTAAACAATTGCAATTGATGAGTGTACAATGTCACCTAGTGGTTACAATAGTGTTTAATTATAATAACAATTTTACTCTTTCTATCTATTTTTGCAATTACCCCCTCTAGTGGTTGATATGTTACGTGTACATAAATCCATTTACAAACTTTTTCATTAAAACATTAATTATACAAATAAACAATACATTTACAATAAAAAAAAATTAAAAACATTTTAAAAATTTGTAAAATACTACAATTGTTAAATTCATTTTAATACATTCAATTCTGTGTCAATAATTGGTTATTCTGAAAATTACAAACAAAGCTAATATTCAGAATTTGTATGATTTATGCAAACTAGTCTAAAGTTGATTTTATGAATCAATTCAATATATTCTTTTCAATTTATAAGGTCTATTTAGATATTGTTTTAAATTAATTTCAAATTAATAACTCCATTTATTTCACCTCTAAATAGCTTGATCCATACGTGGACATAATTTAATTATATCATATTACTAATGACAGACCAATTGCATTCTCTGTTTAAACCTCTAGGGGTCATTGTCCCCTATTCATTGATCCAAAAGGGCTTCCCTATCTCCCCCTCTTCTTGGCATCTTAACCTGTTTAATTATTTGAAATTGAAGATGACATATTATGACCTGCTTTTAGGAAATGGAAAGATACTAGGGCATCAAGGTCATTACACCTGATGTTTGACGTGTGCTCTGAAATCCTTTCACAGGCTTCCCTAGTTGATTGGCCAATATATAACAAGACACAAGGGCATTTTATGGCGTAAATTATAAATCTAAATCTACAGGTAAGATAATCTCTGATCTTATATTTTTTACCTGTATAGGGGTGAAAAACGTTATACCCTTCAATCATAGGCATGGAAAACAACTAATGCATCAAAGGCATGGAAAACAGCCTGTCAGTGGCTTGCCTATAGTACTTTGTTGTGCATTTTTAGTCCAACCGATGTCAGCTTTGACTAATTTGTCTTTGACATTAGGTCCTCTTTTATAAACTGGCATTGGAGGTTCAGAAAATGCTATTATTTCAGGGTGGCATTTTTGCAAAATGTGCCAATATTTTCTCAATACTATTGATCTGACCACTTCTTGTGTTATACTGAGAGACAAATACTAATCTTTCACCTTTGTTTTTATTTGTATTCTTCCTCTCAATATGTTGACACTTATTCCCTAAGGTTTCCATCTTATATTTCTCTTCTCTGATTGATTCAACTTAATATCCTCTTTGCACCATTTATTTTAAACATACTTTCTTTACATCAGAATCTGTAACAATTCTCTTCACCCTTAACAACTGACTCTTAGGCATTGCCTTAATGGTAGAAGGTGGATGAAAGCTGTCAAAAATCAATGTGTTGTTTTTGTCTGTGGGTTTTGTGTAAATATAAGCCTTTAAACCCCCAGCCTCCTTATAAATAAGGGTTCAAGAAATTGAATTGAATATTCACTGGAAGTTAGAGTGGATTTGATACCATAAACAGATCTATAAAGGTCATCAACAAATTCAGTTAGGGACCCAATGTCGCCATACCATATGCCAAATACATCGTCAATGAAACGCCACCAAGTGGCCCCATATTCTTTAAACAAGGTATTTTCAAATACAAACAATTATTCAAAGTTGTTCAGGAAGATGTTGGCATATGTAGGTGTGACATTGGATCCCATCACTGTACCTTTTCTTTGAAAAAAGAATGTGTCCCTGAATAAAAAATAATTCTTGTACAAAATAATCTGACCTGATCTGGATACCCCATCACTGCCTTCCTTCGATCCCCATTACTAATGTAGTTATAAAAGTGTTTAAGTTTATGGCATAAAATTAGATACTCTAGTCAAGTTGACCCTCCCCACCCTTCCCCAATTCAGGAAATCAGAGGATTGATCCTGGGATTACTGGAGTCAAACCCTAGGGTGTGGGAACATACCAATACCAAAGTGAAAGGAGACTTATATAATGGAACTAGCTGGCTTACATAACCTGAGATAAAAATGAGGTTTAATATCCTGCTAAGCTGGAGTTTGAGACTATGCACTTTTGATCCTTAATACATAGCTGGGGTTTTGTCCAAACAGCACCTATTGATTTAACTATATGGGAAAGCAGATGGAAGGCAATGCATTCTAGACTCCTCATCATTATGTAAGACCCATAACATCATAGCATGAGAAAGAGATTTCGGACGAGACGACCTAGATGCTAAGCATTGGTCTATAGCCATCACAGCAACAAAGTCAGCTATACACTGCATTACACTATATGAACTATATTTTAAACTACTAACTAGATGGCACTGGTTACCTAGCAGACTCCATCGGATCTCTAACACAAACTCACCTATGTGCTGGCGGGGTTGCAGAAATACGGGAGACGATCTACATATTTGTTGGAGTTGCCCACATATAAAACACTTATGGGGAGAAATACTAGATCTATGATCACAGCTAGGACTCCCAACCACACGTAGCCCAGAAACATGCTTATTACATCTAGCACTCCCTAAAATCACAAAAGCAAAGAAACACACATATATATATATATATATATATATATATATATATATATATATATATATATATATATATAAATATCATGATGGCATCCAAATTATCATTAGCGAGGCATTGGAAACAACAATCTGCCCCCATGATACATAAAGTGGTTGAAATAATTGAGTACATTAAGAAAATGGAAGAAGCTGTCTCCATAAATAGAGGAACGCTAGATCTAGACTCAGATATCTGGGAATCTTGGGATATCCTCTCCCCACATTGAAAACCCCCACATGAAGACTTTTTAATTGGATGGTGACTACCTTTAGAGATCCACCTTTGGACATACTTCATTCTTCCTCCTGATTTTCTTTTCTTCTCTGCTTCCCTCCCCCTCTTCCCCTCCTCCCTAACCAAAGTGTACACACGAGTACTGTTAATGCAAATGTTTAACCTGTGTTCACAAACGTTTTTTTTTTATAGTTGTTACAGTCAATATTGTTATGTTGGAAATTATGAAGTTACATTTTACAGATATTTTATTGTAATAACAAAATATATCCCAAATCAGTATTATGGACTTTTCTTCACCAAATATATGACTTTTCATACTCTACCATTGAAAAGGATACATTTTGTTTCCTAACTACACCTACGAGAGAAAAATGAGGCGCTTCCTCAGAAGGACAATACCTACTAGACAACTGTGTCCGAGAAGCCTTTTTACTTTGTAATGTGGAAAATGTAACCTAATTTTTCTAGTAGGTCAGATGTATGCAATTTCTGTTGGTATTGATATGTAATATATTGCCTCAATAAAAAATATTATTAAAAAAAAAAATCCTAACACGACAAAAAATTAATAAAAACCTAACATTACAAAAAAAATACAAAAATTAAATATAATCTAACCTTACAAAAAACACTAACATTACAAAAAATAAAAAAACACTAACGCCTAGATTTAGAGTTCTGTGTTAGCCGTCAAAACCAGCATTAGGGGGTCCTAACACTGGTTTTGGCCGCCCGCTGGTATTTAGAGTCTTGTAGGTAAGGGTCTAATGCTCACTTTCCAGCCGCGACTTTTCCATACTGCAGATCCCCTTACCTCAATTGCGTATCCTATCTTTTCAATGGGATCTTTCTAATGCCGGTATTTAGAGTCTTGGCTGAAGTGAGCGTTAGAACTCTAACGACAAAACTCCAGCCGCAGAAAAAAGTCAGGAGTTAAGAGCTTTATGGGCTAACGCCAGTTCATAAAGCTCCTAACTACTGTGCTCTAAAGTACACTAACACCCATAAACTACCTATGCACCCCTAAACCGAGGCCCCCCCACATCGCCGTCACTCTATTAAAATTTTTAACCCTTAATCTGCCGACCGCACACCGCCGCCACCTACATTATCCCTATGAACCCCTAATCTGCTGCCCCTAACATTACTGACACCTACATAATATTTATTAACCCCTAATCTGCCCCCCCAACGTTGCCGCTACCTAAATACACTTATTAACCCCTAATCTGCCGACCGGACCTCACCGCCACTATAATAAATGTATTAACCCCTAAACCGCCTCACTCCCGCCTCGCAAACCCTATAATAAATTTTATTAACCCCTGATCTGCCCTCCCTAACATCACTGACACCTAACTTCAAGTATTAACCCCTAATCTGCCGACCGGACCTTGCCGCTACTATAATAAATGTATTAACCCCTAAAGCTAAGTCTAACCCTAACCCTAACACCCCCCTAAGTTAAATATAATTTAAATCTAACGAAATAAAATAAATCTTATTAAATAAATTATTCCTATTTAAAGCTAAATACTTACCTGTAAAATAAACCCTAATATAGCTACAATATAACTAATAATTATATTGTAGCTATTTTAGGATTTATATTTATTTTACAGGCAACTTTGTATTTATTTTAACTAGGTACAATAGCTATTACATAGGTAATAACTATTTAATAGCTACCTAGTTAAAATAATTACAAAATTACCTGTAAAATAAATCCTAACCTAAGTTACAATTAAACCTAACACTACACTATCAATAAATTAATTAAATAAACTACCTACAATTAACTACAATTATCTACAATTAAATCAACTAAACTAAATTGCAAAAAAACCCCACTAAATTACAAAAAATAAAAAAGATTGCAAGAATTTTAAACTAATTACACCTACTCTAAGCCCCCTAAAAAATAACAAAGCCCCCTAAAATAAAAAAAATGCCCTACCCTAATCTAAAATAAAAAGTTTACAGCTCTTTTACCTTACCAGCCCTTAAAAGGGACTTTTGTGGGGCATGCCCCAAAGAAAACAGCTCTTTTGCCTGTAAAAAAACATACAATACCCCCCCTAACATTACAACCCACCACCCACATACCCCTAATCTAACCCAAACCCCCCTTAAAAAACCTAACACTAAGCCCCTGAAGATCTTCCTACCTTGTCTTCACCACGCCGGGTATCACCGATCCGTCCAGAAGAGGCTCCGAAGTCTTCATCCTATACGGCAAGAAGAGGTCCAGAAGAGGCTCCGAAGTCTTCATCCTATCCGGCAAGAAGAGGAGATCCGGACTAGCAAACATCTTCATCCAAGCGGCATCTTCTATCTTCATCCATCCGACGAGGAGCGGCTCCATCTTCAAGACATCCGGCGCGGATTCATCCTCTTCTAACGACGTCCTAAGTCCGAATGAAGGTTCCGATCAGCCAATAGAATGCAAGCTCAATCTGATTGGCTGATTGGATCAGCCAATCCGATTGAAATTGAATCTGATTGGTTGATTCAATCAGCCAATCAGATTTTTCCTACCTTAATTCCGATTGGCTGATAGAATCCTATCAGCCAATCGGAATTTGAGGGATGCCATCTTGGATGACGTCATTTAAAGGAACCTTCATTTGGACTTAGGACATCGTTAGAAGAGGATGGATCCGTGCCGAAGGTCTTGAAGATGGAGCCGCTCCTCGTCGGATGGATGAAGATAGAAGATGCCGCTTGGATGAAGATGTTTGCCAGTCCAGATCTCCTCTTCTTGCCGGATAGGATGAAAAATTTGGAGCCTCTTCTGGTCCTCTTCTTGCCGGATAGGATGAAGACTTCAGAGCCTCTCCTGGACGGATCAGTGATACCCGGCATGGTGAAGACAAGGTAGGAAGATCTTCAGGGGCTTAGTGTTAGGTTTTTTAACGGGGGTTTGGGTTAGATTAGGGGTATGTGGGTGGTGGGTTGTAATGTTGGGGGGGTATTGTATGTTTTTTTTTTACAGGTAAAAGAGCTGTTTTCTTTGGGGCATGCCCCGCAAAAGGCACTTTTAAGGGCTGGTAAGGTAAAAGAGCTGTAAACTTTTTATTTTAGATTAGGGTAGGGCATTTTTTATTTTGTGGGGCTTTGTTATTTTTTTAGGGGGCTTAGAGTAGGTGTAATTAGTTTAAAATTCTTGTAATCTTTTTTGATTTTTTGTAATTTAGTGTTTGTTTTTTTTTTGCAATTTTTTTTTGTAATTTAGTTTAGTTTATTTAATTGTAGATAATTGTAGGTAACTGTAGGTAGTTTATTTCATTAATTTATTGATAGTGTAGTGTTAGGTTTAATTGTAACTTAGGTTAGGATTTATTTTACAGGTAATTTTGTAATTATTTTAACTAGGTAGCTATTAAATAGTTATTAACTATTTAATAGCTATTGTACCTAGTTAAAATAAATACAAAGTTGCCTGTAAAATAAATATAAATCCTAAAATAGCTACAATATAATTATTAGTTATATTGTAGCTATATTAGGGTTTATTTTACAGGTAAGTATTTAGCTTTAAATAGGAATAATTTATTTAATAAGATTTAATTTATTTTGTTAGATTTAAATTATATTTAACTTAGGGGGGGGTAGTGTTATGGTTAGACTTAGCTTTAGGGGTTAATACATTTATTAGAGTAGCGGCGAGGTCCTGTCGGCAGATTAGGGGTTAATACTTGAAGTTAGGTGTCAGTGATGTTAGGGAGGGCAGATTAGGGGTTAATAAAATTTATTATAGGGTTTTTGAGGCGGGAGTGAGGCGGTTTAGGGGTTAATACATTTATTATAGTAGCGGTGAGTTCCGGTCGGCACATTAGGGGTTAATAAGTGTAGGTAGGTAGCGGCGACGTTGGGGGGGCAGATTAGGGGTTAATAAATATAATATAGGGGTCGGCGGTGTTAGGGGCAGTAGATTAGGGGTACATAGCTATAATGTAGTTTGCGGCGGTGTACGGTGCGGCAGATTAGAGGTTAATAATAATATGCAGGGGTCAGCGATAGCGGGGGTGGCAGATTAGGGGTTAATAAGTGTAAGGTTAGGGGTGTTTAGACTTGGGGTAAATGTTAGGGTGTTAGGTGCAGACTTAGGAAGTGTTTCCCTATAGGAAACAATGGGGCTGCGTTAGGAGCTGAACGCTGCTTTTTTGCAGGTGTTTTCAGCTCAAACTGCCCCATTGTTTCCTATGGGGAAATCGTGCACAAGCACGTTTTTGAAGCTGGCCGCGTCCGTAAGCAACGCTGGTATTGAGAGTTGCAGTGGCGGTAAATATGCTCTACGCTCCCTTTTTTGGAGCCTAACGCTGCCCTTCAGAAAACTCTAAATACCAGCGTTGTTTAAAAGGTGCAGGGGGAAAAAAAACATAGCTAACACACCCCTTCTAACGCAAAACTCTAAATCTAGGCGTAAGATTACAAAAGTAATAAACAAAATTATCCAAAATAATAAAAATTAAACCTAATCTAATACCCTATAAAAACAAAAAAGCCACCCCAAAATAAAAACACCCCCTAAACTAACAATGAACTACCAATATCCCTTAAAAGGGCCTATTGTATGGCATTGCCCTAAGTTAAACAGCTCTTTTACATAATAAAATTGCAAAGTCCCCCTTAACAGTAAACGACCAAAATAAAAATAAAAACCTAAAAGGGGCATTTTTATGGGCATTGCCCTTAAAAGGACAATCAGATCTTTTGCGCACATAGAAAAACTAAAAAAAAATCCCTAAACTAAATAAAAAACAATCCCCAAAAATTAAGACTATCCCCAGAAATGTACTCACAGTTCCTGAAGTCCAGACATCTATCTTCATCCAGGCAGGGAGAAGTCTTCATCCAGGCGGCGACATCTTCATCCATCGCGGGGATCTTCTGTCTTCATCCCAGTGGCGTGGAGCTGTGGTGGTGCGGATCTGACCAGAACCGGTGGTGATGACGACATCTAGTGCAGAGCCTCCTCTTCATGCGATCTCCGCCGCACACTGAAGGTTGAATGCAAGATACCCTTTTTATATTGGGGTACCGTTGCATTCCTATTGGCTGAAAAATTCAAATCAGCCAATAGGATGAGAGCTGCTTAAATCCTATTGACTGATTTTAAAATGTTGGAAATTTGAGGGGTCGGCAGTTTAGGGTTTAATAGGTTTATTATAGTAGTTGCAGTGTGGGGGCCGGTGGATTAAGGGTTAATAGGTTTATTATAGTATTCGTGTTTAGGGGTTAATAGGTAGTTTATAGGTGTTAGTGTACTTTGTAACATTTTTGTTATGAGTTTTGTGAAACATTTTTGTTTCGCAAAATCGATAACTACTGGTCTCTGATTGCAGAATGGATCAGGATGGTATAAACTATAATGCTAGCGTAATAGCTGGACCGCACAACCTGTAATACGGGAGACCTTAAAATTCCACATTCAAAAGTCATTTTTGAGTGTGGAATGGAGAGTTGCATTACAAGCTAAAACGCTTTCAGTATAACTGTACTGCTGCGACTTGTAATACAGGAGACCTGCTATTTCGCGTGCAATCGCTATTTTTTTTAGCGGTATAGCCGTACCTCAAAATTTCTAATTTTGCCCATAGTATGCACATGTGTCAGGGAGGAATTAGCAGATTTGTGACATGATGTGCATACACTGGGATTAAGAGTAGAAGTTTTGGAGGATGGCACAGATTCAATGAGAGAAGAATTTACTGATTTCCAGCAGCAACTGGATTTCTGTAAAGGCTCTCTAGATTCACTCATAGATAAGGTTGAAAACCTTGAAAATAGAAGCCGTAGAAAAAATATATGCATTAGGGGAGTGCCGGAGTCAGTGCTGCCCAATGATCTACCTACATACTTACCGGCATTGTTTTCTCATCTACAGGGTTCATCAACTGCGGTAGACAAACAATGGGACAGGGTGCATAGAGTCTTACATCTCAAACCAGCAGACTCAGAACTTCCATGGGACATAATTATAAAATGTAAGAACTTTAGAGAAAAAGAGGAACTTATGGGACTGTCAATAAAAAAATCAACCCATACACTTTAGGGGCAATGTTCTGCAGTTTTACTCAGATCTATCATCTAGGACCCTTTAGAAGAGGAGGGAATTTTCCCCACTTACTCAACTCCTCAGGAATAAAAAAACCCTTATTGTTGGAGCTTCCCTACACAAATAACGGTCATACATGAAGATAAGAGGCTCTTCTTCAAAGACCTTTCTGTAGTATTGTATCTTTGCAAAGCACTCAACTTAAGAAACACCTGAGATGCCATCACTCTCCTCATCCAACAATACAGAAGAGCCCAATCAGTGGCCAAGCAAAACTGTGGAGGGTTGGAAATCGGTCCCTCATGCACAAAGGCTTAAGCAGATTCCAGGATACCACTCGGATCTGAAGATTCCAAGATTGTCTTCCTCGCATTCACCACAAGAAAAATCCTAAAACTTACCACCCAAAGCTCTTAGGATTATAGTTGAACGCTATACAATTTAATGCTATGAACTCTGGAACACATTGACAAATTGATCTCTTTTTATGGAGCAGTTGTTTGGAACATTCAACCAAACAAGGAGTAGTAAGTTACGCTGTTCTAATATTAGACTAGGACATGCACACCCCTTATACATCCTAGCAACCTTTAAGTAATGTTTACCATTTGTTGTTCTTTTTCCTTGAACTAGGATGATTATAAGTAACTTCACTAAGCAAAATATACTTATTTAATGGGACTACCCTATTTAACCCCTTAACGACTAACAACGTACAAGGTACGTCCTACAAAAAAAGGTTGTTAGCAACCAATGAGGTAACCTGTACGTCGTTGGTGTTTTCAAGCAGTGGAAGCAATCCTGATCGCTTCCAGCCACTTTCATGTTATTGCATTGATGCCTCAATTTAGCCATCCGATGCAGAGAGAGCCACTCTGTGGCCCTCTCTGCATCGGACATTGATGGTCAGATTGTTGGTGGGTGGGAGCCGTTACAGGGAGGCGGGTGGGTGGCCATCGATGGGGGAAGTGCATAGAAGGGGGGTGGGATCATGTGCGGGGCACCGGGTGCATGCACGGGGGGACTCACGGGGGAGCGTGCGTGCACGGGGGGGGGCGGGCGTGAGCATGGGGGAGGGAGCGGGTGGGAACTCTACACTATGCCACATTTTTAGTATAATGTGGCAGAGAGGAGCGGGGTTATCTAAGTGATCTAGGAGCGGGTAAGGATTAGTTATTGAGGGCGGGCAGCTACACTACAGAAAACTATATACAAATAAAAAAAACATATTTTATGGTAAACTGGGTACTGGCAGACAGCTGCCAGTATCCAAGATGACACACAATAAGGTAGAGAGGGAGGGTTAGAGAGCTGTTTGGGGGAGATCCCGGAGGTTTGGGGGCTAAGGGGGGATCCTACAAAGCAGAATATGTTGGGTTTTAAAAATAAAATTAAAAAAAATACATTTTATTTTAGCACTGGCAGACTTTCTGCCTAAACTTAAAGGGACAGTCAAGTATAAATTAAACTTTCATTATTCAGATAGGACTTTTAATTTTAATCGACTTTCCAATTTACTTTTATCATCAAATTTGCTTTTTTCTCTTGGTATTCTTAGTTTAAACTAAACATAGGTAAGCTCATATGCTAATTTCTAAGCCTTTGAGGGCTGCCTCTTATCACATGCTTTTTAAATCTCATTTCAACACAAAGAGACAGAAAGTACACGTGGGCTATATAGATAACACTGTGTTCAGGCACAGAAAGTTATTTAAGATCTAGCACAATACAATGCTAAATTTAAAACAATTGATGATACACAGTCACAGTCATGTGATCAGGGGGCTGGAAGAAGGTTCCTAGATACAAGGTAATCACAAAGGTAAAAAGTATATTAATATAACTGTGTTGGTTATGCAAAACTGGGAAATGAGTAATAAAGGGATTATCTATCTTTTAAAACAATAACAATTCTATGGTTGACTGTCCCTTTAAGATGGCGGGATAATTGGGGGATGGGGGAGGGAAGAGAGCTGTTTGGGAGGGATCAGGGGGCGGGATGTGTCAGGTGGGAGGCTGATCTTTACACTAAAGCTAAAATTAACCCTGCAAGCTCCCTACAAGCTACCTAATATAACCCCTTCACTGCTGGACATAATACAAGTGTGGTGCGCAGCGGCATTTAACGGCCTTCTAATTGCCAAAAAACAATGCCAAAGCCATTTATGTCTGCTATTTCTGAACAAAGAGGATCCCAGAGAAGCATTTGCAACCATTTGTGCCATAATTGCACAAGCTGTATGTAAATAATTTAAGTGAGAAACCTAAAGTTTGTAAAAAAAAATGAGTAAAAAAGTAAACAATTTTATTTATTTGATCTCTTTTGACTGTGATATGGTGGCATGAAATATACCAAAATGAGCCTAGATCAATACTTTGGGTTGTCTACTACACTACACTAAAGCTAAAATTAACCCTACAAGCTCCCTAATTAAGCCCTTCACTGCTGGGCATAATACACGTGTGGTGCACACTGGCATTTAGCGGCCTTCTAATTACCAAAAAGCAACGACTAAGCCATATAAGGCCTCGCTTCCATTGAGTCGTAATTTAGTTTGCGTGCACTCGCAAACCGATAAATATGCTGTCGAAAGCAATAGCGTTTAACGACTGTTTCCAATGGCGCGTTATACCTCAATATCGGCTGCCGGACTTCGGCTGCCGAAAAGATTTTCGCGTCCCATAGAAAGTAATAGAAGCCGTTAATCGATAAATTATACCAGGTTTCCATTGAAAGCGCTAACCGTTAATACACTGTCGGAGGCTGTCGATACATTGAGAAATATTACCCCCAGCTCAACTAGGTGTAAAAGAGGAAAATTGTGCTTTTTGAGACCTATTTTCTATTGAAATGATAAAACTTGCATATAATGCAAGTGTTTTAATGTAGAAATAAATTGTTATAAGTAATATTTATTGTTGTCTCATGTATAGAAATAGTTGAACTTATATTCTAATAGAAATATCAGTATATATTTAAATATAATAATATATGCAAGAACATATCTACAGAATGCAAACTAGACCTATGCCTAGGGCAGCAATAAATATTACTTATATTTATGAAGCGTTAAATATAATTATATTAGAAAATAGTATTTGATTATTAAAAATATGGATAAGTGTTTTTTTATTTTTCTTGAGAGGCGATCACAGGTAAGAAGCACGGACGTTAAACGTAAATTCTATAGCGTAAGGTCGGGTTACCTTAGCAACTAATTGATTTTCAAGAAATCCTACGTCAGATGGAAGCGTTAACACAACGTTAACTTACAGCTACACGAAAAGAGCGACTGCGCGCAACACGCTAATCTTTTCAATGGAAACCTGGTACTAAAATGCAGCCGTAAATTACTTTTAGCTGTCGGCCGCTTCGGTAGCTTACGGCTCCATTTTTAACGACTCAATGGAAGCGAGGCCTAAGTCTGCTATTTCTGAACAAAGGAGATCCCAGAGAAGTATTTAAGTATTGTAAATAATTTCAGTGAGAAACCTAAAATTGTGAAAAATGTAAAATAATGTTTTTATTTGATCGCATTTGGCGCTGAAATGGTGGCATGAAATATACCAAAATGGGCCTAGATCAATACTTGGGTTTGTCTACTACACTACACTAAAGCTAAAATTAAACCTACAAACTCCCTACAAGCTCCCTAATTAACCCCTTCACTGCTGGGCATAATACAGATTTTGGGGGGCAAAGTTAGAAAAAGTGTGGTTTTTTTTCCATTTTTTCATCATATTTTATAAAAAAAAAATTATAGTAAATTATAAAGATATGATGAAAATAATAGTATCTTTAGAAAGTCCATTTAATGGCGAGAAAAATTGTATATAATTTGTGTGGGTACAGTAAATGAGTAAGAGGAAAATTACAGCTAAACACAAACACTGTAGAAATTAAAAAATAGCCCTGGTCCCAAAAGGTCAAAAATGGAAAAGTGCTGTGGTCCTTAAGGGGTTAATGTTTATCACATTGTCAGGCAATGAGTAGTAAGCTATGCTGTTCTAATACTAGAATACGATGTGTACACTCCTTATGTATATTCTAGCAACATTTATATAATGTTTGATTATCTTTGTTCTTTCTCCTTAAGCCAATAGGATTATAAAGTCTGCTAACTAATACTGACACACACAGTGTGTGTAATTTACTTATGTACATAGCATTGTCTTTCAAATGTAAAATCTCCTTCTATGTACTTTGCTGCAAACTGTTTTATACATGGGCCCCAAGTTATCAAGGTCTGTCGGACCTGATCCGACAGTGCGGATCAGGTCCGACAGACCTCGCTGAATATGGAGAGCAATATTCTCGCCGTATTCACCATTGCACCAGCAGCTCACAAGAGCTGCTGGTGCAACGCCGCCCCCTGCAGACTCGCGGCCAATAGGCCGCCAGCAGGGGGGTGTCAATCAATCCGATCGTACTTTATCGGGTTGATTTCCGGCGATGTCCTTGTGACCGCTGCTTCATAACTGCTGTTTCTGGTGAGTCTGAAGACTCGCCAGAAACAGGGGCCGTCAAGCTCCTTACAGAGCTTGATAACTAGAGGCCATAGGATTGACGTTTCACCAAGGAAGGCTATACAAGGCTTGCTTTATCTCACCATGTGTTGTGAACCTATTATGATGTTTGTCAACCAATTGTATGAGGAAATGTTACACAGGAGGGCGAAAAGGGGAAATGGCAAAAAAAATAAATATATAGGGGTGTTTAAGGGAATCTACAAGAGCCACTTTACCCACCCCAACACTTTTTTTAGAATAGGCAATGCATTGTACAAGCCAACACCCACACGGGCACGGATGTACATTGTGTTTCTTCTGTAACCTTTGTCGGGTTCTGTCTTTGTTATTGTTTGTTTTAGTTATGATTATATTGGTTATTCTTTATTGTTGCAATGGATGTCACACCCTATCACTTATAACTAATTTGATACAGGCAGAATTTATATAGATTGACTATGAATAATTATAGACATGAAGACCCAAGAATCTAAAAACATTTGTATAGTTACCCAAAATGTGAAGGGATTTAATTCCCAGGCTAAAAGATTTAAAGCTTTATCAAACCTAACGAAGAGGGGAGCAGATATTATCTTTCTGCAAGAGACACATTTCAAATGTCTTAAAGAAACAAAATACTTAGGCCCCAATTTCACGCAGTACTTTTATAGTTTGGCAGATGTAAAAAAAAAATGGGGAGTCAGTATCCTAATTAAAAAATCTATACCGGGGAGGCGGAGCCAACTGTCAAGCAGACTAGTCGCACTGGAGAAGAGCTCCACATATTTTACTGAATAATACTGTAATTCCTGCAGGCAACTGATCTAAAACGAGCCTAAAATTTGCCCAGAGGTGTTGGACAATATTATACTGAAGCCTTGGAAGTTAGTCTGAGCTGCGAGAAGAAATAGGAGGCGATGTGCTTAGATTGAGGCCTCTGTTCACGCTGCCATTACCCTTCCTTTTGTTTTCCTGGAGTTGAGCGTCGGTGGTTCTGCTGCAGAACAGAAAACCTCCTAGCTATTCTACCCTATTTGATCATGGAGGAGGACTACCGAATGCTGATTAAAGAGCTCCTCATACAACTAAACACGCAAATGCAAGATAACTTTGCCACGCTCACGCAGGAATTGAGGGACTCATGTACCCAAGGAGTTAATAATATACCTAAGATGGTGGAGAGAGGAGATTCTATTATGCAGTATCCGGAGTCATTGAACTTCACAAGTACCGCTTACCCCTCATTAGATGTCAAGCAGAGCTGTATAATGCAGAGTGGCAAGATCGAAACACCGCTGCAATCTCCCCTACCTGAATGGGAACCTGAAACTTCCTGTGCTGCCGCTGGATATGGCAAGTTACAGAGCAGCCCTCACTTCATATTCTCCCTAGCCGGATCTCGGGAAGAGGCGGCTGACCTCCTGATTTACGGCGATAAGGCTGCCTTTACAGAGAGCGGGGGCATTCAGTCTAAAGCAAAGCGGCGGGGTACCTCCCGGCAGAGTTCAGCAGACAAGGAGAGACAATGGACTATAGGGTGTGAGTCTCATGTTTGTCCAGACCCAGTGACTTGCTGTAACTCTAGCAGACAGAACTCAGGGGTGGTATCTTCCCCGTTGGATTCAGAACTTGTCTCAATTTGGTAGCTGGCTGATTATGACCCAGTTTGTCACTTCTGGTGTGGGTTAAGTGGTATCTAGCTCCGGGTCTTCCCATGGCATATACCCGGGATAGCACTTCATTTATTTGTAATGTCACTGTACCTAGCCTTAGTTTCTGTTTGCGTTTTTGTGCACATGTCTTTAAGACAATTTAATCATTAGAAACAGTTATGTTTTTGCAGTTTAGATATTATATAGCTTTGCATTCTAGGTCATGTTGGATTTTCATTATATATATATATTTTAACTGTATTTGGTGCTGGATCCTGCTCTGCATCTCCCTCAGCCGGCGAGGGAGATGGGGTTATGGGCTAGCACCCCATAATATCATCATATAGTTCAACTGACTGTGTCATGATGTTTAAATACTTAATATATTGACAGCAGGTTTTTATTTTGCTCATCTTGCTTTGACAAATGGAAGGCCAAAAGACAGAGAATATATGATTGAGGAAATTTGCTATTCAATGTTTTTGTATTGCTCTCTATCCATGGTCCCAGTTTTTTATTTACCTTTTATGTATTGGGTATTCTGAGCATTTTTTTTTTTTTTTTAGGTACTGATATTAGACTTGGTTGCATTAGCTAAAGTAGTATGTTTCATTGTAAAATTTCTATATTATGAGAAGGTATACTAAGTCCTGCTCCAATTTGAACCCCCCCCCACCTCCTCACCTATCTCCCTTATTCTAATTATAAGCAGTATTTACCCGCTGTACAACCCTACAAGTGTCAATATTATAATCATATGCTAGGGACCACAATTGGACCCATTCTGTTTTATATATTTTCATATACCTATATCATTGTCTACTACTACTTTAAATCTCCACTCTTTTAAATATTAGCATACCTGAGGTTCACATACGGAGAATTTGTATTAGAAAATGGAGGTTTTAGTTACTTATGTTCATTATATTCACAGATATGTATATATCCGAGTGCACTTCTAAATTATTTAATGTGGTTGGTGTAAGATGTTTATATTTGTGCCTTTTTTTTCTCTTTTTTATATGCGATTGAACACAATCGGCTAGATTTAGAGTTTTATCGGTAACGACCCGCGTATCTAATGCTGGCTTTTTTCCCCCCGCACCTTTTAAATACCGCTGGTATTTAGAGTTCACTGCAACTCTAAATACCATCGGTGCTTACGGACGCGGCCAGCTTAAAAAATGTGCTCGTGCACGATTCCCCCATAGAAAACAATGGGGCATTTTGAGCTAAAAAAAACCTAACACCTGCAAAAAAGCAGCGTTCAGCTCCTAACGCAGCCCCATTGTTTCCTATGGGGAAACACTTCCTAAGTCTGCACCTAAAACCCTAACATGTACCCCGAGTCTAAACACCCCTAACCTTACACTTATTAACCCCTAATCTGCCGCCCCAGCTATCACTGACCCCTGCATATTATTATTAACCCCTAATCTGATGCTCCGTACACCGCCGCAACCAACGTTATCCCTATGAACCCCTAATCTGCTGCCCCTAACACCGCCGACCCCTATATTATATTTATTAACCCCTAATCTGCCACCCCCAACGTTGCCTCCACCTACCTACAATTATTAACCCCTAATCTGCCGACCGGACCTCACCGCTACTATAATAAATGTATTAACCCCTAATCCGCCTCACTCCCGCCTCAATAACCCTATAATAAATAGTATTAACCCCTAATCTGCCCTGCCTAACATCGCCGACACCTAACTTCAAGTATTAACCCCTAATATGCCGACCGGACCTCAACGCTACTCTAATAAATTTATTAACCCCTAAAGCTAAGTCTAACACTAACACCCCCCTAAGTTAAATATAATTTAAATCTAATGAAATAAACTCATATTAAATAAATTATTCCTATTTAAAACTAAATACTTACCTGTAAAATAAATCCTAATATAGCTACAATATAAATTATATTTATATTGTAGCTATTTTAGGATTAATATTTATTTTACAGGCAGCTTTGTATTTATTTTAACCAGGTACAATAGCTATTAAATAGTTATTTACTATTTAATAGCTACCTAGTTAAAATAATTACAAAATTACCTGTAAAATAAATCCTAACCTAAGTTACAATTAAACCTAACACTACACTATCAATAAATTAATTAAATAAAATACCTACAATTACCTACAATTAAACCTAACACTGCACTATCAATACATTAATTAAATACAATACCTACAAATAAATACAATTAAATAAACTAACTAAAGTACAAAAAATAAAAAAGAACTAAGTTACAAAAAATAAAAAAAATATTTACAAACCTTAGAAAAATATTACAACAATTTTAAACTAATTACATCTACTCTAAGCCCCCTAATAAAATAACAAAGCCCCCCAAAATAAAAAAATGCCCTACCCTATTCTAAAATTAAAATAGAAAAGCTCTTTTACCTTACCAGCCCTTAAAAGGGCCTTTTGCGGGGCATGCCCCAAAGAATTCAGCTCTTTTGCCTGGAAATAAAAACATACAATACCCCCCGAACAACATTACAACCCACCACACACATACCCATAATCTAACCCAAACCCCCCTTAAATAAACCTAACACTAAGCCCCTGAAGATCTCCCTACCTTTTCTTCACCACACCAGGTATAACCGATCCGTCCAGGCTCCGATGTCCAAGCCCAAGCGGGGGCTGAAGACGTCCATTCTCCGGCTGAAGTCTTGATCCAAGCCCAGGCGGGGGCTGAAGAGTGACGTCCATCCTCCGGCTGAAGTCTTGATCCAAGCCGCGGCTGAAGAATTCCATCATCGGGCAGAAGTCTTCATCCTATCCGGACAGAAGAGGAGATCCGGACCGGCAAACATTTTCAACGAAGCGGCATCTTCTATCTTCTTCCATCCATCGACGAGCGGCTCCATCATCAAGACCTCTTCTTCCGACGCCCTAAGTCCGAATGAAGGTTCCTTTAAATGACGTCATCCAAGATGGCGTCCCTCAAATTCCGATTGGCTGATAGGATTCTATCAGCCAATCGGAATTAAGGTAGGAAAATTCTGATTGGCTGATTGAATCAGCCAATCAGATTCAAGTTCAATCCGATTGGCTGATCCAATCAGCCAATCAGATTGAGCTCGCATTCTATTGGCTGATCGGAACAGCCAATAAAATGCGAGCTCAATCTTTTGAGCCCAATCACATAATGAGAGATCCTGAAGGCAGGTTTTTGGGCCTTAAAGGCTTAATGTATGGCAGACCAGCGACACTTATTAATATATATGCCCCCAACACAAACCATCAACCTTTTCTCAAAACAATGTTTAGAAAACTTCCAGATATTTCTACTGGAGCGGTTTATTTAGGAGGTGACTTTAACATATCTTTTAAATTTTCACTTGACACAACCAATCCTACTCCTTATTTATTTATATATATATATATATATATATATATATATATATATATATATACTTTCCTACATATGGAAAGTCCTCAGAGATCACAATTTATATGATATTTGGAGGTTTCTGCATTCAGACACCAAAGATTACACATTTTATTCACATACCTCCTCTACCTAAAGCAGAATGGATTATTTACTAACGAATCAGATAGTCCATGCAACTATTACCAAATCCTAAATAGCATCCACCTCATGGTCTGACCATTCTGCAGTTAGCATTTGGATCAAATGGCCCAACACCCCTTCTGGCCCATATAATTGGAGGCCAGATGATACCCTATTAAGCGATTCTTCCCATCTTGAAAAGATAGAAACTGCTATACGCGAAAACTTTCAGTTAAATTTAAATACAGTATCAGATCCATTCACGTTATTGGAGGCACATAAGTGTACAATTCGAGGCTATGGGGGGTAGTTATCAAGCCGTCTACTTTACCTGCCTTCGCCGGTCCAATACGCCTGCCTAAGCTCGCCTACCATAGCTGCCGCGGACCTTCAAAATTTTGCCTAAGTTATCAAAAAAGCTGTCAAAAAGCCACGCACCAAGTACGGGGCGATGAGCAGCGGACTGTGAGAGTTATCACTCATCCGATCTCGCTGCTTTTTGACAGCTTTATTGATATCCCTGTCACTAAGCACCCACACTAACTACACTGTTCTACCCCCTATACCGGCACCCCCGGAGCCCCCCGCATCTCAATAAAGTTATTAACCGCTAAACCGCAGCTCCTAGACCCCGCTGCAAATCTTATAAATGTATTAACCCCTAAACCGCCGCTCCCGGACACCGCCGCCACCTACATTATACCTAGTAACCCCCATCCTGCCCCCCCATACCGCCACCACCTATAATAAAGTTATTAACCCCTATCCTGCGGATCCCGGACCCCGCCGCTACTAAATAAATAGTTTAACCCCTAAACCGCTGCTCCCTGACCCCGCTGCAACCTATATTAATTTTATTAACCCCTAATCTGCCCCCCCCTACACCGTCGCCACCTATAATAAATTTATTAACCCCTATCCTGCCCCCCCTACACCGCCGCCACTGTAATAAAATTATTAACCCCTAAACCTAAGTCTAACACTAACCCTAACACCCCCCTAACTTAAAAATTAATTAAATAAATCTAAATAATATTTCTCTTATTAACTATCGGCTAGATTTAGAGTTTTGTCGGTAACGACCCGCGTATCTAACGCTGGCTTTTTTCTGGCCGCACCTTTAAAATAACTCTGGTATTGAGAGTCCACAGAATGGCTGCGTTAGGCTCCAAAAAAGGAGCGTATTTAACGCCTCTGCTACTCTCGATACAAGAGTTGCTTACGGACGCGGCCAGCCTCAAAAACGTGCTCGTGCACGATTCCCCCATAGGAAACAATGGGGCTGTTTGAGCTGAAAAAAAACCTAACACCTGCAAAAAAGCCGCGTTCAGCTCCTAACGCAGCCCCATTGTTTCCTATGGGGAAACACTTCCCACGTCTGCACCTAACACTCTAAAATGTACCCCGAGTCTAAACACCCCTAACCTTACACTTATTAACCCCTATTCTGCCGCCCCCGCTATAGCTGACCCCGGTATATTATTTTTAACCCCTAATCTGCCGCTCCGTAAACCGCCGCTACTTACATTATCCCTATGTACCCCTAATCTGCTGCCCCTAACACCGCCGACCCCTATATTATATTTATTAACCCTTAATCTGCCCCCCACAACGTTGCCTCCACCTGCCTACACTTATTAACCCTGCACCGCTATTATAATAACGTTATTAACCCCTAATCCGCCTCACTAACCCTATAATAAATAGTATTAACCCCTAATCTGCCCTCCCTAACATCGCCGACACCTAACTTCAATTATTAACCCCTAATCTGCCGACTGGAGCTCACCGCTATTCTAATTAATGTATTAACCCCTAAAGCTAAGTCTAACCCTAACACTAACACCCCCCTAAGTTAAATATAATTTACATCTAACGAAATTAATTAACACTTATTAAATAAATTATTCCTATTTAAAGCTAAATACTTACCTGTAAAATAAATCCTAATATAGCTACAATATAAATTATAATTATATTATAGCTATTTTAGGATTAATATTTATTTTACAGGTAACTTTGTATTTATTTTAACCAGGTACAATAGCTATTAAATAGTTAAGAACTATTTAATAGCTAAAATAGTTAAAATAATTACAAATTTACCTGTAAAATAAATCCTAACCTAAGTTACAATTAAACATAACACTGCACTATCAATAAATAAATTAAATACAATTCCTACAAATAAATACACTAACTAAAGTACAAAAAATAAAAAAATATTTACAAACATTAGAAATATATTACAACAATTTTAAACTAATTACACCTACTCTAAGCCCCCTAATAAAATAACAAAGACCCCCAAAATAAAAAAATGCCCTACCCTATTCTAAATTACTAAAGTTCAAAGCTCTTTTATCTTACCAGCCCTGAACAGGGCCCTTTGCGGGGCATGCCCCAAGAAGTTCAGCTCTTTTGCCTGTAAAAAAAAAACATACAATACCCCCCCCAACATTACAACCCACCACCCACATACCCCTAATCTAACCCAAACCCCCCTTAAATAAACCTAACACTAAGCCCCTGAAGATCTTCCTACCTTGTCTTCACCATGCCAGGCATCACCGATCGTTCCAGGCTCTGAAATCTTCATCCAAGCACAAGCGGGGGCTGGACATCCATCATCCGGCTGAAATATTCTATCAAGCCGTGGCTGAAGAGGTCCAAAGTCTTTATCCTATCCGGGCAGAAGAGTAGATCCGGACCGGCAACCATCTTCTTCCAAGTGGCATCTTCTATCTTCATCCGATGACGACCGGCTCCATCTTGAAGATATCCGGCGCGGATCCATCCTCTTCTTCCAACGACTAGACGACGAATGAAGGTTCCTTTAAGGGACGTCATCCAAGATGGCGTCCCTCGAATTCCGATTGGCTGATAGGATTCTATCAGCCAATCGGAATTAAGGTAGGAAAATTCTGATTGGCTGATGGAATCAGCCAATCAGATTCAAGTTCAATCCGATTGGCTGATCCGATCAGCCAATCAGTTTGAGCTCGCATTCTATTGGCTGTTCCGATTGAATCAGCCAATCAGATTCAAGTTTAATCCAACTGGCTGATTGGATCAGCCAATCAGATTGAGCTTGCATTCTATTGGCTGATCAGAACAGCCAATAGAATGCAAGCTCAATCTGATTGGCTGATTGGATCAGCCAATCGGATTGAACTTGAATCTGATTGGCTGATTGAATCAGCGAATCAGATTTTTCCTACCTTAATTCCGATTGGCTGATAGAATCCTATCAGCCAATCGGAATTCGAGGGACGCCATCTTGGATGAGGTCACTTAAAGGAACCTTCATTCATCGGGAAGAAGAGGATGGATCCGTGTTGGTTGCTTCAAGATGGCCCCGCTCCGCGCCGGATGGATGAAGATAGAAGACGCCGCATTGATGAACATGTCTACCGGTCCGGATGTCCTCTTCTTGCTGGATAGGATGAAGACTTCAAACCCTCTTCTGGACCTCTTCTTGCCGGATAGGATGAAGACTTCGGACCCTCTTCTGGATGGATCGGTGATACCCGGCGTGGTGAAGATAAGGTAGGGAGATCTTCAGGGGCTTAGTGTTAGGTTTTTTAAGGGGGGTTTGGGTTAGATTAGGGGTATGTGGGTGGTGGGTTGTAATGTTGGGGGGGGTATTGTATGTTTTTTTAAAATGAAAAAGAGCTGTTTTCTTTGGGGTATGCCCCACAAAAGGCCCTTTTAAGGGCTGGTAAGGTAAAAGAGCTGTTAACTTTTTATTTTAGAATAGGGAAGGGCATTTTTTTATTTTGGGGGGCTTTGTTATTTTTTTAGAGGGCTTAGAGTAGGTTTAATTAGTTTAAAATTCTTGTAATCTTTTTTTATTTTTTGTAATTTAGTGTTTTGTTTTGTTTTGTAATTTAGTTTAGTTGATTTAATTGTAGATAATTGTAGATAGTTTAGTTAATTAATTTATTGATAGTGTAGTGTTAGGTTTAATTGTAACTTAGGTTAGGATTTATTTTACAGGTAATTTTGTAATTATTTTAACTAGGTAGCTATTAAATAGTTATTAACTATTTAATAGCTATTGTACCTAGTTAAAATAAATACAAAGTTGCCTGTAAAATAAATATAAATGCTAAAATAGCTACAATATAATTATTTGTTATATTGTAGCTATATTAGGGCTTATTTTACAGGTAAGTATTTAGCTTTAAAAAGGATTAATTTATTTAATGAGATTTATTTTATTTCGTTAGATTTAAATTATATTTAACTTAGGGGGGTGTTAGTGATAGGGTTAGACTTAGCTTTAAGGGTTAATACATTTATTAGAGTAGCGGCGAGGTCCGGTTGGCAGATTAGGGGTTAATACTTGAAGTTAGGTGTCGGCAATGTTAGGGAGGGCAGATTAGCGGTTAATACTATTAATTATAGGGTTTTTGAGTCGGGAGTGAGGCAGTTTAGGGGTTAATACATTTATTATAGTGGCAGCGAGGTCCGGTCGGCAGATTAGGGGTTAATAAGTGTAGTTAGGTAGCGGCGACGTTGGGGGGGGCAGATTAGGGGTTAATAAATATAATATAGGGGTCGGCGTTGTTAGGGGCAGCAGATTAGGGGTACATAGCTATAATGTAGGTTGCGGCGGTGTACGGAGCGTCAGATTAGGGGTTAATAATAATATGCAGGGGTCAGCGATAGCGGGGACGGCAGATTAGGGGTTAATAAGTGTAAGGTTAGGGGTGTTTAGACTCGGGGTTCATGTTAGGGTGTTAGGTGCAGACTTAGGAATTGTTTCCCCATAGGAAACAATGGGGCTGCGTTAGGAGCTGAACGCTGCTTTTTTGCAGGTGAATGTAAGTGTCCTAAAAGACAAAAGAAGAAGAGGCGCTCTTTGTGCAGCAAGTTCCAATACAAACTAAAAATCTGTTGACAGTGCTCAAGGTATTATACTCACAAGCGTGACTGCACATACAGTGCAATAATAGGCAAGCCGAAACTTCAGAGCCGTTCGGCTGACTCCTCAATGGTGTATCTGCCACTCAATTGCTGAAGCCCAGGTGCTACTAGCAATGGTCCAGTCTCTCCAAACAGCCTCAGTGGTAGGCGGCAATAAACAGCTTAATAGAGATCCAATAGCTGTCAATGTAGGGTGGTCACAAAACCCACAGGAGCAAGGAAGAGTGATAAAAAGTCAGTTTATTAAAAACATTTAAAAGTTGCTGTGCAACGCGTTTCTCTGCTAACAATGCCGTTTCATCAGGCTTTATAATTTGTTACACTCTACCTTGCTACCTTATAACAGGACTAACAACCAATCTCCTATCAGGAATGAAGACAACGCCCAAATGGCTTAGGGCGAATCTGGGATATTATTAAACGCACATCACTATATACACCTTATCTGCTTTCAATAGTATTCTTTAGGTAGTTGTGATGTTTTTTGCAGGTGTTAGGTTTTTTTTCAGCTCAAACTGCCCCATTGTTTCCTATGGGGATATCATGCACAAGCACATTTTTTAAGCTGGCCGCGTCCGTAAGCAACGCTAGTATTTAGAGTTGCAGTGGCGGTAAATTATGCTCTACGCTCCCTTTTTGGAGCCTAACGCAGCCCTTCAGAGAACTCTAAATACCAGCATTGTTTAAAAGGTGCAGGGGGAAAAAACATGCATTGCTAACGCACCCCTTCTAACGCAAAACTCTAAATCTAGGTGTATGATAACTATATAATCCTTTCACTATTGGCTGAAGTATAGAATCCAACCACTCAGATAGGGGGTCAAGTAAGGACTCAATGCCAGAGACAATGGGACTCCCTGGCGGCCATTCTGGATTCTTGTGAACCTTCGGCAAATAGTGAAATAAGGGCACAATGGGAAATTCTGGTATCAGAGATGATAAATCCTCTTGTTTAAACACTCCTAAGTGAATACTATCATTGAGCAATGTTAACAATTGTCTTTTGAACACTCATGTAGGATTACCACTGAGAGGTCTATATGTAGAAGTATCACTGAGTTGATGTAGTGCCTCTTCAAAATAAACATTTTTATTCAAAATTACTATGTTCCCTCCTTTATCAAAGTTCTTAATAACTATGTCATGATTATTTTGAAGGGACTCCAACGCCAATTTTTCAGATTTTTTCAAATTGTGTTTCACTGACTTTTTGGAGGATGCCAAATTTAAGATATCCCTCTCAACACTTTTTTGGAAGCTATTTATAGCAGCTCCCCTAAACTGTATAGGGTAAAAATCTGACCCACTTTGCTTAGGTCCCAAAGGATGAGACCATTCACTTAAAGTGTCATGACCTTCCTGTAGGTCAATCATAGTACCCAATATACATGCATCCTGAAATGAGACTTAATTTTGTATTAGGGATTGATCAACATTAGGATTTACCCTGTTATCATCAGAGTCTGGTTGCAGTGCAAAGAATCTTTTTAGCATGAGCTTTCTAATGGACCTGTTAATGTCCAGCAGGGTGTTAAAAGGAGAGAAATCTCTCGTTGGGGCAAAGCCCAAGCTTCTGCTTATCAAATTTGTTTGATCCTCACTCAATACATAGGTGGACAAGTTAATGACATTAAGGTCCAATAGTCCAAGTCTATAGTGATTTTTTTTCTTTTTTCTTCTTGTTTTTGGATCTTCTGACCCGTCTAAAGGGGTTTTTGACTCTTTCTTGGACTCTTTTCTGGATCCTGTCTTGGGCTCTTTGGAAAGTGTCACCGGACCCTCACTTTCATTGTCATCAGTATTGGCAACCTGCAGAGTGTGGAAGGATAAGGAAGAAATAGAGGAAAGAGAAGAAGAGGGGGAGGGAGAAGATGATTCAGCTGATGCAGCTGATTCTTGGTCTGAGGTATCCACTTCAGTTGAAGTGAACAACACCTTGTTGGAGTTCTTATTTTTCGATATGGGTTTTGGCACCTTGTTTTTATATTTCCTCATCTTTTTGGCACCTTGTTTTTATCTTTCCTCATCTTATTGTTACCCCATATTTTTCCTCTGCTGGAATCAAGTCTCCATGGTTTCTTCTGGAAGAATGGCAATTGATAAACTTTATTGGTTTCATAGTCCAATCTATTCTTGTGGGATCTTCCCCCCTTGCACTCTGCAAGGATTGCATCGAGTTTATCCACATGTTCCTTCATTAATTTCTTCTGTTCCAGAAATTTTTCATGTTCCTAAAATTTCCTGAGTTATTTTTCAATATCTATCATTCTCTCTTTGAGGTTGGTCCTTTTCTGTAATTTACAACGTATCAATATTTTAATAGCTTTAATGAGCATTCGGAAAGGGCATTATTCCACTACATGATAACATCAGGTTTTTCCACATGAAAGGTAGGGAATTTGTTCAACCTCAATCCCTGTGAGATTCTACTGAGCTCCACATAATGCTCAAAGGCTTCTATGTCCCATGTCAACTTTAAATCAGCAATCAATAATTTTTCAAGGGCTTTGAATTGTGATTCCATGCAGGGAATAAATCTTTCATGTCATTCTGCTGAGGACACACGTTTAAACAACTCCTTCCTTGCCTCTGCATCATAAAAAGAACTAGACAACATATTAAATAGTTAATATGTGATCATATATGACTAGTATATAAGAGGGTCATATGTGTACTATCTTCAGACAATGAGGAAGCACCACTAGGGGGCGCAAAACATGTCATGATTATTTTGAAGGGACTCCAACGCCAATTTTTCAGATTTTTTCAAATTGTGTTTCACTGACTTTTTGGAGGATGCTAAATTTAAGATATCCCTCTCAACACTTTTTTGGAAGCTATTTATAGCAGCTCCCCTAAACTGTATAGGGTAAAAATCTGACCCACTTTTCTTAGGTCCCAAAGGATGAGACCGTTCACTTTAAGTGTCATGACCTTCCTGTAGGTCAATCATAGTACCCAATATACATGCATCCTGGAATGAGACTTAATTTTGTATTAGGGATTGATCAACATTAGGATTTACCCTGTTATCATCAGAGTCTGGTTGCAGTGCAAAAAATATTTTTAGCATGAGCTTTCTAACAAACCTGTTAATGTCCAACAGGGTGTTAAAAGGGGAGAAATCTCTTGTTGGGGCAAAGCCCAAGCCTCTGCTTAACAAATTAATTTCATCATCACTCAATACATAGGTGGACAAGTTAATTACATTAAGGTCCAATAATCTAAGTTTATAGCGATGTTTTTCTTTTTTCTTCTTGTTTTTGGATCTTCTGACCCGTCTAAAGGGGCTTTTGACTCTTTCTTGGACTCTTTTCTGGATTCCTTCTTGGGCTCTTTGGAACGTGTCGCCGGACACTCACTTTCAGTGTCATCAGTACTGGCAACCTGCAGAGAGTTGGAGGATAAGGAATAAATGGAGGAAAGAGAAGAAGAGGGGGAGGGAGAAGATGATTCAGCTGATGCAGCTGATTCTTGATCTGCAGTATCCAATTCAGTTGAAGTGAACAACACCTTGTTGGAGTTCTTATTTTTCAATATGCGTGTTGGTGCCTTGGCTTCATCTTTCTTCATCTTATTGCTACCCCATCTTTTTCCATTGCTGGAATCAGGTCTCCATGGTTTCTTCTGGAAGGTTGGAAATTGATATAAACTTTATTGGTTTCATAGTTCAATCTATCCCTGTGGAATTTTCTCCCTTGCCCTCTGCAAGGATTGCATCGAGTTTATCCACATGTTCCTTCATTAAATTCTTCTGTTCCAGAAATTGTTCATGTTCCTCAAATTTCCTAAATTCTTTTTCAATATCTATCATTCTCTCTTTGAGGTTGGTCCTTTTCTGTAATTTACAACGTATCAATATTTTTAATAGCTTTAATGAGCATTCGGAAAGGGCATCATTCCACTCCATGATAACATCAGGATTTTCCACCTCAAAGGTAGGAAATTGGTTCAACCTCAATTCCCGTGGGATTCTACTGAGCTCCACATAATGCTCAAAGGAATCTATGTCCCATGTCAACCTTAAATCAGCAATCAATAATTTTTCAGGGCTTTGAATTGCGATTCCATGCAGGGAATAAATCTTTCATGTCATTCTGCTGAGAACACATGTTTAAAAAACTCCTTCCTTGCCTCTGCATCATAAAGATAACTAGACAAAATATTAAATATTTAATATGTGATCATATATGACTAGTATATAAGAGGGTCATATGTGTACTATCTTCAGTCTATGAGGAAGCACCACTAGGGGGCGCAAAATGCGTCAGATGATTTGTCCATATTTGTACTTTTTGCAGTTTGTTGAATAAATTCTCTTCTTCTATTATACTGCTGTGCTGCTGGACTTTTTTGACTTTGACTTCACATAACATCCCTGACCATTGAAACTTATAAAGTATGGGATAAACACATATTGAAGTTCACAAATATTTCCACCATCCCCTTGCCTCTAACACCGCTACACACTCTTCAATCGGAACCTACAAATTAACATACCACTCCTGATAATCAGTACACTACTACACATCATACCATGTTACCAAGTTATCCAGGAAGGTAAACTAAAATCAAGGGAAGACCTACAAGACATAGATGACTCAGTTTTTAACCACTGGTATAGATACCTACAGTTATCTAACTTCCTAGCCGACCACACACAAAAGAGAAACCTAACTAGGCCCCTCACAGCATGGGAACTTATCTGTCGCTCTGATTTCCATATGAAAGGCACACTCTCACTCTCCTATAAACTCCTCATCTCACACCACTCTAGGAGTCTCTACTCATATACTAAGAAATGGGAAGAAGAACTCCAAGAGCAGGTGTCTAATACAGATTAGAATATAATTTTCAAAAGCATGAGCAAAACAAATTTGTCTATCAAAATTACAGAGATTAATATGAAACGTCTGTGCTGATGGTACTTAACACCATCAAGATTAGCTATAATATATTGAGAGAATGCTGGAGAAATTGTCGGGATAGGGGAGACTTTGTTTAAATATGGTGGTCATGTATAGGAATTCACTCATATTGGGTAAACATATTGATAGAAATAGAAAAAGTAATAGGGATACATATAGAGCTGGACCCTGTAGTGTTATTGTTTAACAATTCCCTAAAATATCATGCAAGCTTAGATGCTATTTACTCTGATCAACAATGCTAAATGCCTAATTCAAAAATATTGGAAACAGTCTACCATACCCACTGTGATTGAATGGAGAAGCTCTGTTACTTCTGCATTACACCTTGATAAATACCACTTCATCCTTAGTAAACAGATAGATGACTACCAATCTATACCATTCATATGAGAAGAGTATACCTTCCGAGCCTGTTCACTCTCTTTTTAACTAATTTTTAAGCCTAAAATGTTCAATCTAAGCCTGAGTAGTATATTATTCAATATCTATTACCCTTCTGAACTGATTATAATATGTCAACTAATCTGCCTACTGTAATCATCTTTCTCATTGTAACCACTGCAGCTGCAATATTTTGTACTTTAATATATCTGTAATTCCATACGCGAAGATACTTTGTATACGATTTTTGTTTGTGAAAGTGATTTCAATAAAAAATATTTAAACCTGGAAAGAATACATATTCTCCTATGTGAAGAACATTGGAATGTGAAATATTTACAGTACACACATAGTTAAATACTTTATCAAATATGAATATTGCAGAAATAGGGTTTTTCATGCAATCGCACACACACACATATACCCCTTGTTCAGAGGAGAATTGCCTGGTGTTTTGGGGCTGGGCTGACCTTACTTGGTGGGATCAGACTGATATACTACAGGAAAGTTTTCCCTTTGAAAAGCACACTGGTCTAAAAGAGGCTGCTCCTGGGTGGTAAATCACCATAGAACTAGCTGATGAGATGTTTTTCATTCCTGGTAGAGCACTTCTCTCTATGCAAATTAATAAGACACTAGGGAGGTCTTCCTATGGGTGATGGGGGAAACCAGACATGACTCCTTGCCCAGTGTGCTTAGAGGAATGTGGCTGCACCTCACTGACGAGGCCGAAACTATCATCTGGGGTTGTCATGTTCCTTGTTCAGAGGAGAATTGCCTGTTTTTTCTGGGCTGGACTGACCTTACTTACCGGGATCAGACTGATATACTACAGGAAAGATTTTCTCTTTGAAAAGCACACTGGTCTAAAAGAGGCTGCTCCTGGGTGGTAAATCCCCATAGAACTAGCTATTGAGCTGTTTTTCATTCCTGGTAGAGCGCTTCTCACTTCGTATGCAAATTAATATGACCCTAGGGAGGTCTCCCTATGGGCGATGGGGGAAACCAGACATGGACTCCTTGCCCAGTGTGCTTAGAGAAATGTGGCTGCACCTCACTGACGAGGCCCATAGGAGGTCAAAAGATCATCTGGGGTTGTAATATTCTTTGTTCAGAGAAGAATTGCATGGTATTTCGGGGCTAGACTGACCTTACTTTGGGATCAGACTGATATACTTCAGGAAAGTTTTCTTCTGTGAAAAGCACACTGGTCTAAAAGAGGCTGCACCTGGGTGGTAAATCTTCATAGAACTAGCTGATGAGCTGTTGTTTGTTCTTAGTAGAGCGCTTCTCTCTTTATATGTATATGTATATATATATATATATATATATATATATACAGTATATTTATATGTCTATATTTCCTCTCTCATTGTGAAATATTCCCCATCCCGTCTTCTTCGATCAACCTCTGTCCTACGTCTCTCTACTCCTGCTATCTCTATGTCCCACTCCCATCTCCAAGACTTTGCACATGCTGCTCCTGTTTTCTGGAACTCTCTACCCCACTCCATACGACTGTCTCCAACCTTGTATAGCTTCAGATGCTCCTTGAAAACCCACCTATTCAGAGAGGCTTACCATCTCTCCTCCATCTCTCATCCTAACCAAACTAATACATGAACTGCTTGACTCACTGCTGCAACTACAACTAATGTAACAAGCTACCCCCTACCTTATGTCTCTGCACCCTAAACCAGTAGACTGTGAGCTCTCCGGAGCAGGGCCCTCTTCCTCCTGTACTAGATGTGTTAAGTTTTGTTATGTTTTGTATTTTATCACAAATCCTTGTCATTGTATACCCCTATCACTGTACCCAGCGCTACGGGATTTGATGGCGCTATACAAATAAATGATAATAATAATATTAATAATACATATGTCTGTAAATACTTATATACACATATAAATACATACATTTGTACACACAAATATACATATTTAGTCATATATATGTATCTCATATAATATTAGTTAAATATTTGTATTTAATTATTTATATCAGACTATGTTATTATGAATGTAACTTTTCTATCTCGCTCAAGTGAATATGTTTTCTTTCAACTCATAATCTATTCAAGCTATTTAGCTCACTATGTGTAACCTAGTACCAAATGTCTAGGAATACTTTAATAAATGTAATTAGTAAATTTCTTTATGTTTTGCTTTTTTATATTTGAACCTTCCCCCTCACCTCTCTACTAGTCCCATTGCTTACCCCACCTCACACTAATCTCACACAATTCTCCTTCTTATTTCTCCATCTCTTTCTGTATATTTCTGTACTTTTCAATCCCTTTTTCATTCCACATATCTACTGAGTCTGACTTATTTTCAAACCACTCATACCTCACTTTCATTAGACCACTAACAATTGTTTGTATTCTTTTTTTTGTGTGAGTGAGATTTTTGGGATATACTCTATTACACTGCTTAACAATGAAACTTTTTCTGACTTACTTCAAATTGATTTCAGCATGTGAAACACACATATGACATTTAATTCTCACACACCTAGATTACAAGTTTGTGCGTTCATCTTTTAACGCTGAAAATATGTCATTTTCAGCATTAAAACAGCACCGCCGCCATTACAGGTCTTGCCGGTATAGCTGTACTGCAAGCCTTTTAGCCTGTACCGCAACGACAGTCCCGTACTCCTAAAAATGACGTTTTTCAATTTGATTCCCATAGCGCCGGTATTACGAGTTTTGCGGTGAGGCTAAAAAGTGAGCGATACAGCCTAAAATTACAAGATCTTTACCACCATCTAAAATCAGTAGTTATGAGTTTTACACTACAAAGCTGTAGCATAAAACTCATAACTAAAGTGTTACAAAGTACACTAAACACCCATAAACTACCTATTAACCCCTAAACCAAAGCCCTCCCGCATCGCAAATACTATAATAAATTTATTAAACCCTAATCTGCCGCTCCTGACATCGCCACCACTCAAAAAATATTAACCACTATTCCGCCGCTCCCTGATATCCTCACCACTATAATAAACATATTAACCCCTAAAACGCCACCCTCCCGCATCGCAAACACTATTTAAATATTATTAACCCATAATTTGCCGTCCGCCCACATCGCCTCCCAAGTTATTAAGCCCTACACCGTCGCCACTATAATAAAACTATTAACCCCTAAACCAAAAACCCCCCAACAACGAAATATACTAAATTAAACTATTAACCCCAAAATGGCAAGCCCCCCACAACAAAATATACTAAATTAAACTATTAACCCCTAAACTGAAAGCCCTCCACATCGCAATAAACTAAATGAAACTATTTACCCCTAAACATAACAACCCCCTAACTTTATATTAATAGTACAACTTCCCTAGCTTAAATTAAATTAAAACTTACCTGTCAAATTAAAAAAACTAAGTTCAAATCAGCCAATAGGATTTAAGCAACTCTCATTCTATTGGCTAATTCTAATTACTCAAAATCTACTTTCATGACTGTCACCTGTACTTCTTCCCTGGCAGCTGCAGCGCAGTGAGTTATGAGCACGGGGTGTGGTTCCACCAAAACATTTCAATAATGGAACTTAGATATTAGGGTAGGAGAAATGTTTCTATGCTTACTGACTACTGTTGGACAGTGACAAGAGATGCCCCAGAAAAGAAGTTCAAGCGACAAGCAAAGAGAAGGTGCTCCCATGAATTGGCCACCATTTTAGATAATACTTTAAATTGCTGTATGTTTTTGGTTTAGTGTTGTTATTTGTGATTGAATAAAAACAGCTTTCATTTATGTTGTATCAAGAAAATTTCAGATTGTTGTAATAATGCTTTTCACTTTGAAGATATTAGTGGAGCACAAGTAGAGTATCTAAAAAACTTAAGCTAATAGAACAATTCTTAGGTTCTATTCATTTTTCTTGACCCACAAGTCAAGACTATTTTCTGTAAGGAAACATATTTAAAAAATATGTTTTTGTTGAACAGTGATATGTTTTATTTTCTCGATATATCTTCTAGACTGCCTCTAGTTCTCAGTGAAATTATAACTATACTCATCTCATTAATATTGGACAATGAGCATGCAGGTGATTCAACTGGCTGCTTATAGCTTCCATTTTTGAAGATAAAAAGTCACTGGAACATCAATGAAAAGTCTGTAAGCTATTTACCCAATTGTAAGCCAGGATATGCAGATGAGATGGGAATATTGTGTATGTTACGTGCAAAGGTTAATTAAATGTATTGTCCTTGGAAAAAAAAGAAAATTTAGCTAAAAATCTCACAGGTTGTATATACTGTAGTGTTAACACTTGGCTTATTCTAACAGATAACATGCAGCAAGATTAAAAGTTGTGCTGTACGACTATACCGCTGAAAAATTGGCCTTTGCGTGCGGAATAGCAGGTCACCCGTATTAATGGCAGGTCACTCATATTAAAAGTCGCGCTGATACGGCTATACCGCTAGCGTTTTTGTCCATACCACAACTCTCCATTTCGCATTCAAAAAATGGCTTTTGAGTGTGGAATTTTCAGGTCTCCCGTATTACAAGTTGTTTGGTCAGTCTTTTATGCTAAAGTTATAGCAACGATCCATTCCGCGATCAAAGACCAGTAGTTATGGACTTTGTGAAACAAAAAATGTTTCACAAAACTCATAACAACAAAATTTTACAAAGTAAACTAACACCCATAAACTACACAAATAAACCCTAAACCACCATCCCCCCCGCATCGCAAATACTTTATTAAACTTTTTAACCCCTAATCTGCCGCCCACCCACATAACCAACACTAAATTAAAGTATTAAACCCTAAACTGCCAAACCCCCACATCACCAACACTAAATAAACATATTAACCCCTAAACTGCCACCCCCCACATCGCAAATACTAAAATAAACTGATTAACCCCTAAACCGTCGGCTCTCACATCACAACCCCCTAACTTTAAATTAAAGTTACAATATAACGACCTTTAAATAAGAAAAAACTTACCTGTGAATTTAAAAAAAAACTAAGCTTAAACTATAAATAAACCTAATATAACTATTTAAAAAAACTAAAATAAACAAAAAAATAAAAAAACCTAAGTTACAAAATTAAAAAATCCCAACACTACAAAAAACAAAAAAAAAAAATAACATTACAAAAAAAACCCCACTAAAATTACGAAAAATAAAAAAATCTAAGATTGCAAATAATAATAAACGAAATTATCCAAAATAATAAAAATTAAATCTAATCTAATAACTCTGAAACAGCAAACAAGCCAACTCAAAATAAAAACACCCCGATCTAACAATAAACTACCAATTAACCTTAAAAGTGCCTTTTTTAGGGCATTGCACTGAAGCAATCAGATCTTTTACATACAAAAATTACAAAGTACCCCCTAACAGTAAAACCCCCCCGCCTAACCAACCCCCTAAAATAAAAAAAACTAAGTCTAAAAAATCCTAAACTACCCATTGCCCCTAAAGGGACATTTTATGGACTTTCCCCTTAAAAAAGGCAATTAGCTCTTTTGCTGTCCGTAAAACAAATAAAAAAGCCATAATCTAACCCCCCCAAAAAGAATAACACTAACCCCAAAAAATCTACTCACAGTTCCTGAAGTCTGGACATTCATCTTCATCCAGAGGACAACAAATCTTCATTCAGGTGGTGACATCTTCATCCATCGTGGGGGCATCTTCTATCTTCATCCCGGTAGTGGGGAGCTGTGGCTGATTTGAACAGCCAATAGGATTTAAGAAGCTCTCATCCTATTGCCTAATTTGACTATTTCAGTCAATAGGAATGCAAGATACCCCACATATAAAAGGGGTACCTTGCATTCAATCTTCAGTGTGCGCCGGAGATCGCATGAAGAGGAGCCTCCATGCTGGATGTCGTCGTCGCCGCTGGTCCTGCTCAGCTCTGCACTGCCACAGCTCCGCACCACTGGGATGAAGATAGAAGATGCTTCCTTGATGGATGAAGTTGTCGCCGTCTGAATGAAGATGAATGTCCGGACTTCAGGAATTGGGAGTATGTATTTGGGGTTAGTGCGATACCGCTAAATATTTAGTGTTATTTATGCAAACAACTTGTAATCTTGGTGATAATTTGCTGCCATAATAACTTGTGAGAGACAATTGGAAGAAAAAAAGTAAATGAGAATGAAATGGTGAGGAAATAACAGTAACAAAGAGGAAAGAATAATTGTAAAAAATTATAAAGGAGTAGGAAATATATTCTGTCATTTTTTAGAGAAGCAGAGTGAAAGTAATAAGTAATAATATATTATAAGAATATATTACTATAAGAACCAATCAAGGCTTTGAAAACATAATTTAATTATTGTAATATCAATTAAATAGTAATATTTTCATCCTATAAATATTTGCTGTCATAGAAAATTGTATATATTACATTTAAGTCAAAATGAAATTAGCAACAAATGTAAAACTAAGAGACTCCCTTTTAAATGTTATAAACATTGTGCTCTTTATTATTACAGATGCAGAAAAATGTAAAAAATGTCCAGAAGATCAATGGACAAATGCTAAGAGAACTCTGTGCATCCTAAAGACAGTGGAATTCCTTTCATTTGAGGACACATTAGGGAAAGTCCTCAGTTCAGTCTCCATCTTCTCCTGTATTGTCACTGTTGCTGTTCTTGGGATTTTCATAAAGCATCATTCAACTCCTGTAGTAAAAGCCAACAACCAGAACCTCAGCTACACCCTCCTCCTCTTCCTCATGATGTCCTTCCTCTGCGCCTTACTGTTCATTGGACGTCCTGTGCAGGTGACATGCCTACTTAGACAAGCTGCCTTTGGAATAATTTTTGCTGTTTCTATCTCTTCTGTGTTGGCAAAATCAGTCACTGTTGTTATTGCCTTTAATGCCACCAAACCTGGAAGCAAGATAAAGAAGTGGGTGGGATCGCGAGTGTCCATCTGCCTGGTCATTGTCTGCTCTCAAGGGCAGGTTGTGATCTGCACGCTGTGGTTGGCTCTTTACCCACCATATCCAGAATTTGACACTCAGTCTTACATTGGGAAAATCATATTACAGTGTAACGAGGGCTCTCTCACTGCATTCTACCTTGTGATAGGTTACATAGGATTCCTTTCTACAGTCAGTTTCATTGTGGCCTTCATGGTTAGGAAGTTACCTGCCAATTTCAATGAGGCCCAGATGATCACATTCAGCATGCTGGTGTTCTGCAGTGTTTGGATCTCTTTCATCCCAGCGTACCTGAGCACCAAGGGCAAATACGTGGTAGCCGTAGAGATATTTGCTATCCTGGCTTCTAGTGCAGGACTGCTGGGCTGTATATTCATTCCCAAGTGCTACATTATATTATTTAAGCCTGAACTAAATACCAGGGTACATATGCTAAATAAGCACTGAATTAGTAGATCTATTTTGGGGCTGGGATATAGATACTTGTTGTCATCCATTTTGTGTATGTTGTTATGAAGACATATGTTTAAAATGTTTTTACATTTAAATATTTATTGAGTAGTAAAAGAAAACAAATAAATATAATCATTTTCCATTAACTATCATATTAACTTTAAGCAGCAATTGGTGGTATTAAGTAAACATATTTATCCTTTTATTAAAATTATCTTCGCCTTTTTTTATACTTAACTTACGGCTAGTTTACAAGTGTTGCGGTACGGCTATACCGCTGAAAAAATTACAATTGCGTGTGGAATGGCAGGTAAAGCATATTACAAGTCACGGAAGTATAGCTATAACGCAAGCATTTTAGCCTGAAACGCAACGTCGATTCCGCACTCAAAAAAATTAAGTTTGAGTGCAGGATTTTCCATAGACTTGCGTTACAGTCTAAACCGCTGTGAGCCATTCCGCCATCTGAGAGCAGTAATTATGGATTTTGTGGAACTAAAATGTTTCATAAAACTCATAACTAAAATCTTACAAAGTACCCTAACATGCATAAACTACCTATTAACCCCTAAACCGCCATCCTCCCACATTGCAAACACTTCATATTAAACTTATTAACCACTAAACTGCCACCCACCTACATTGCGACTATTAAATAAACCTATTAACCCCTAATCTGCCATCCCTGACATCGCCGACACTAAATAAACCTATTAACCCCTAAACCGCTGGCTCCCCACATCGCCAACACTATAGTAAAGTATTAACCCCTAAACCTCCAGCCCCCCACATCGTAACTAATAAACTAAACTTATTAACCCCTAAACGACGAGCCCCGTACATAGTAATTACTAAACTAAACCTATTAAGCCCTAAACCGCCGGCCCCCCACATCGCAAAACACTGAATTAAAGTATTAACCCCTAAACCTAACACCACCCTAACTTTAAATTAAAATTACAATATAACTATATTTAAATAAATAAAAACTTACCTGTGAAATAAAAAAAAAAACTAAGATTAAACCATAAATTAACCTAACATAACTATTCTAATAAAATAAAATAAACAACCAATTAAAAAATCCTAAATTACATGATTAAAAATACTATGAAAAAAGTTAAAACCTAAATTACAAATTTAAAAAAACTAATACTATGAAAAAAAAGATTACAAAAAATAATAAACTAAATTATCAAAAATAATAAATATTACAGCTAGTCTAATAACCCTTTAAAAGTAAAAAAAAAACCCTGCAAAATAAAAACACCCCCTAACCTACTATAAACTACCAATAACCCTTAAAAGGGCCTTTTGTAGGTTATTTCCATAAGTTGAACAGCTATTTTAGCTAGAAAAACATACAAATCCCCCAACAGTAAAACCCACCAACCAACAAACCATTCAAAATAAAAAAGCTAAGTCTAAATAAAACCTAAGCTACCCATTGCCCCTAAAAGGGCAATTGTATGGGCATTACCCTTAAAAGGGCATTCAACTTTTTTACACTGCCTTTAAAAGGGCATTCAGTTTTTTTACACTGCCTTTAAAAGGGCATTCAGCTCTTTCACAGTGCCCAGAAGAACCCTAATTTAAAAAAAGAAAAAAACACCCCAAAAAATAAGAAATAAACCTAACACTAACCTCAGAAAATCTTCTCACGGTTCCTGAAGTCCAGTCATCCATCCTCATCCAGGCGGCTATAAGTCTTCATCCAAGCAGCGACACCTTCATCCATCTTGGGAATGTCTTCTATCTTCATCCTGCCGGCGTGGAGCGGAGCTCTCCTGGACGGTAATAACATCCTGCTTGGAGCTTCCTCTTCATACGATCACCGCCGCACACTGAAGTTCAATGCAAGGTAGCCATTTCAAAATTTCAACACAACCAATAAGATGAGAGCTACTGAAATCCTATTGGCTGATTTGAAAAGCCAGTAGGATTTCAGAAGCTCTCATCATCTCATGGCTGATTTGAATTTCTGAATATGAATGTTTAGCGCATGAAAGTTACTAAATAAAGGTAGGTAAAATTAAATTATCATTGTTTACTTTCCCTTTGTGAGAGCTTTTGAGAGCATACACATATAGTATTTTTAAAGGGACATGAATCCAAAATGATTTTCTTCATGATTCAGATACAGCATGTGATTTTAAACAACTTTCCATTTTACGTCTATTAGCTTTTTTGTTTTGTTCTCTTGGTTTTCTTTGTTGAAAATTATAACCAGATAGGCTCAGGAGCTCCCAGTAGTGTATTGCTACCTCTTCAACAAAAGGATACCAAGAGAATGAAGCAAATTAGATAATAGAAGTAAATTAGAAAGTTGTTCAACCCCTTAACGACCAAGGAAGTGTCTGGCACATCCTACAAAAAGTACCTGACACGTCCTCTGGGGTTTAAAGCAGTGGAAGCGATTGTGATCGCTTCCAGCCGCTTTCAAGTTATTGTGTTATTGCAGTGATGCCTCAATATTGAGGCATCACTGCAATACTCTTTTTTAGTACCCAGATGGCAGCATATAGGTAGATGGGGGAGGATTAGAGAGCTGTTTGGGGGGGGGGATCAGGGAGGTTGAAGGCTAAGTGAGGATCATACACTGCAGAATATGTATATAAAAAAGCTATGATTAAGGCTTGTTGAGACGAAACATGTTAGCTGTCATTTTGGGATTGCTGTCCTAACTTGCTTTTTTGGAGATGGCCTTCATTCCCTTTTAAACTTTGTATTAAAAAAAAAGAACTTTTAATTTGCATCAGTCTTTGTCAAACTCTTCATTTTGGATAAAAAAAAGAAGCCTTTTATTTTAGTACTGGCAGACTTTCTGCCAGGACTTAAGATGGCAGTGACAATTGTGAGGTGGGGGAGGGAAGAGAGCTATATGAGAGGGGTCAGGGAGGGATTAGTTGGTGGGATGTGTCAGATGGGAGGCTGATCACTACACTAAAACTAAAATTAACCCTACAAGCTCCCTACAAGCTACCTTATTAACCCCTTCACTGCTGGACATATAATACAAGTGTGGTGCGCAGCGGCATTTAGCGGCCTTCTAATTAACAAAAATCAACGCCAAAGCGACAAAAAAAGTCTGCTATTTCAGAACAAAGGGGATCCCAGAGAAGCATTTACAACCATTTGTGCAATAATTGTCAAAGCTGTTTGCAAATAATTTAAGTGAGAATCCTAAAGTTAGTGAAACAATTAATGTAATTTTTTCATCCGTGACCAGAACTGTGGAGACTGTATTGTTTGTATCAAGATTTTATTTCAATAGTGACTGCATAAGCGGTGTAACTGTGCAGAAGTACTGTATTGAGATATGTTGAATGTGAACTTATTTATGAATCTGAAAAAAAAAAAAATATATTGTTTAATTGTTCTAGACAAGCATGAATGGCTATAATGGTATGTATGCAATAGTGTGTGTAAGGTGTTGGTTTCAGAGGGGGAGTGTCAGTCAGGACTTGGGCCCACCGTACCACCTGGAAATCAAGATTATTTGATAAGGACATCCAGAGAAAAGTAATTCAGACCACGCAGCAATGATCTAAACCTGTTCTGTTTATTGAAAGATACAAAGCATGTCTTATAGACGACAGATACAGCATATGGGGTTAACTTGATGACACGTTATGACCGCGTCATTTTACACAGTGTTACACAGTGTTTGTCAGAAAAAATACTAACTCATAAACAATATCTCTATAGTCATACAAGGTTAACTAGCTTTACAAAGAATAATAACAATCATGTGTTTCACACTACAGAATAAACCACTATAATAAAGGTTATTCAGACAAGATGGATGCCAAAGACAAAATGGCGGCCAAGATAAAGATGGCGCTACTTACGCTAACAATAATTCCTAACATACCACTCTTTTATTCTAACAGAATAACATAAAAATAGAAAGGCGCAGAAAATTAGTAAAGCCTTTAACAACAGTATGAGCCTAATACTACGGTAACAGAACTCTATGTGAGAATACTATAGAGAAAAATATTCACATGTTGTGGTATAATTTGATAGGCTAACAGGGCACAATTTGTCACTGCACATAGGTGCGGCCTCTCCAATACTCTCCGTCTACCTCCCAGCATTCTCAAACTACTGGTCTATCTGCACAAAGACCCAACCAGCCCCCCCCCCTATCTACCCCCAAACAACACTGCATCTTTTATTTCTCCACCTGCATTGCTAGCACCCCCCAATATGGCCAACAGTTCTTTGCTCTGTACACTCTCCACAGTGAAGCATGACATGGGAACAGCACAAATGTCTCTAGGTGGCCTCTGATCACTTTAAGAACAGTCTTTGTCCTCCATCTTCCTCAGACACTTTGCTTTAATACAGTTAATTTGCAGTAGGGGTGCTTATTCAGTGTTCTTCCGCAGGTAGATGCTAGAAGCCTGATGGTTTGTTCATGAGGTAGACAAGGTAGCCATCTGATCCCCATAGCAAGCAGACACTCGAGTCAGAAGGAGTCTATGAAGGAAATAAAACAGCACAAGATGAGTACACACCCCGATACATTCACAATTATGTCCAAATAAAACTTCTTTCATCTTTTTTAAGCATCACAATTCCATTAGCTTAACTCATCCTATGTCATTTAAAACCAAGAAAACATTGTTGATATATAATACAAACTAAATACATTGATACTTTTACAGAGAATAATTCACAGCCTCTCTATACAATTTAAATGATACTTCATGAATACTAAGCAAGTGAAAACTGCTAGACTCCATCAAGAGGTTGAATGGCTAAGCTAAAACTTATGCTAAGGCCTGCCCTGTAACAAAAATTAAAAAAATAAAACAGTCAATAAAAATATTTTCATAAAAAATGAATCTCTTTACACTGTCACTTTGAACTACTAAAAATAAAAGAACCTAGTGTTGCTTTATTCTGCACAACTACTATCTATAATGTTTAAAATTCTCCAACTATGATCCTAATAGTCAACAATCTCATCTGACATAAATCTCTTAAAGGTAAACACATATTTATGGTAAAATAATTCCTTTCATTGACAGACCTCTGGAACTACAAAATTGAAATTGCAGATACCATACCAATTAATAAAAGGGAAACAAACTACATTTGCTTTCATAAACTATAATTATGCTACTCCCTAAACAAATATTTCTCTGTATAATTAATATAAACTTCTAGCTGAGACATGTCCTCATTGCGTTCCATATGGTGGAGGGTCTAAAATATCCTGATATATTGCAGCATTTTCTTTAAACTATAAAGGTGCAAACATATTTTCTATACTCAGTGGGCCATTCAATAGGTTATAATACTGCAAGGTTTAGAGTTACGCTTATCTAAAGGGTTACTTTGTTTAAGTACATAAACTACAATGTGCACTAATACCAATAAGGCATGCTTCTCTGCAGACAAAACTATATGATTTCTTATAAATAATATGATCAACAAAAATAACACAAACACAAGAGCATACAAAACAAGTAATATAAGTAAACAAGTTAAAACAATACTCCCCTAATTTAATTGGTTGACCCTGTAACAGCATAACAGGTCCTCAGTTAGTCCAGTTCTGGGGCTGGTACCAGCATGCAAAGCAAAGAATGGATACAAAGATAGTACAGCAACTTTTACTGCAGTTTGGTGGTTAAAACAAGCTTGACAAACGGTCTTTTATCTTCATTTTTCTCCCTTTAAAGGTTTACTTGCATTCAATCTTCAATCTTTTGGAGAGTGCACTATAGAATTTTATCTGTACAGATTTTACCTAAATATGGAAAACTCAAAAATAATTCAGTTAGTGTCTTTAATCTCTGGATACAGCTACATGATCTCATCCTGCAAATTCAAATATTGTGTTAGAACAAATAGAAAAAAACTAAACATTTTAGGTTCACTTTCTTACTTAAAATAATAATCACCCAAATCACATAAAGATACTCATCAATATTGCCCCCTTGTTTGCGTGAAACATCCCATGTGGCACACAAACACAATATAACACAAAACTAAAAGACAAATCATGCACTCCACTCATGCATGCAGAATACTATTCTCAATAGCAAGCAAAATCAAATACACCTCCCTATTTAATATGCCATTCATACAGCACGCTTCCACACACAGTCACAAAAGAGAAAAACATAACAATCTCTTAGAAAACATTTAAAACCACTTTTACATTCCACAAAACAAAACATTAACAGCCGACACAAACTTTAAACAACCACAATTAACCTAAAATTCAACACATATACTTACATTCACTGAAACACAGCACTCGCAAAACACTACAAATAATTAAAATCCTATAAGAACCATCTATACCCTGGTTCTGCAAATTCTACTATGCACAATACTATGAGATCATACTTATGATACAATCACTGCAGATGATCAATAAACTCCAGTTGCATATTTACAAATAAAATCCTGAACCATAAATTTACAAAGAAACACACAAACACCTAAGTACCCTATTTTGTAAAAGATCAGATAATAATGGTACAGCCACTGTTCTATATAGCTCATGCTCGCATGCACAGTGCAAATACACTGTTAAATAAATCTGGTGAGGCACAAATAAGTTGTGAAAATCTCTGGAATCCAATCTATACTTTTACATAACCAAATTTTAATAAATACACAATTATTTGATTTACCTTTGTTTTATAATTTGATATTCACCATTTTGAAGCTCTCTAGCTAAATATAACAATTGCATATAATAAAAAATAAGCTTTCTACTAACGAATAATAATAATTTACACAAATAGATTAAAAAGGATAGTTTATATACAAAAATGTCCCCTTTAAATTGTTCCCAATGATCCATTCTCCTTACTTATAATAAAAAATGTATACTGATGTTTATTAAATAGCCTAAGCAAATACAGCCAGAATAAAAAACACACTCACAGTGGGGTGCAGGCTAGTTAAAGGGACATTTTACTCAAATTAAAAATATCTTTAATTGAAACTGCTTACAGAGTTAAATATACTAGTGTTAGGCTTACAGTAAACCTCATTTTCTCTCTCTGTAAATATTTCTTTAAAATCCCAGATTTTATATCAGTTTACCTGTATCCCTTTAAATATTTTCTCTATTCTTTTTTTTTTTTCCGCTAGTCTCACAGATCACAACACCAAGATTGCAGGCAATTTATCAATTCAGTTTGCATTACAGAGAGAATTAAGTTACACTGCGTAAATGTCTGCTATCTAAACGGCAGATTTAAAAAGAATAATACAAGGAAAGGTCTCAAAAAATATATTTTGTCAACTGCTAATACAGTGCTATTGCTGCTCCTGAACTCCTTTCACATGAGTGAACTGGTCCTTTAAATAATAAAATGACAATTTTCCATTGCTCTGTCTACGCCCTGAGCTCCGGTTTTACAGACAAATATAAGATAAGGAACACAATAAAATATACTTATTATCCGAAATTCAACCCATTGCAATTTACTTCATATATACAAACAACTTGCAAATGCAACTTCTCCTATATTTTAAACTATTCAGCTTGTATAACAAGCCATTGAAAATACCTTAATATCAAAACTGTGTTACAGTGTATTGTCCCTTTAAGGACTAACCATTTATCACGTAAATGACATATGTATACCCGAGCCATGATTTAGGAAACATATTATCTACCACAAAAATTCTACTTCTTTACTATATGATGACCTGCATATTTAAATGAGAGCCATCACAGCATACATAATACCCATTTCTATTAAAACTTCTACTGCATTAATTTACTTGCAACAGAAACGGACCCAAATACTTTTAGATAAATTTAATGATATACAGCCTATAACCATAATTTATCTTTTCCACTAACGCCGTGCACAAATCGTGAAAATACAACATACTTGAATCAACCTGTTAATCGTTTTCATTTACCAGAACATGACCAAAGGTCACTCAATCATCCGCACATTCACAAATCCCTTAATTAGTTCACTTGCAAAATCAATATATTTATATGCCGCAACAGGTGGACAGTTTTTTTATTTGCATACAACAATTATCACTTAAAACTAAAAACTGCTATTAATAACACACATACTTAAAAACATGTTTATGACTTTAAAATAAAGGTATAACAATCAAACTTCAAATACCTCACTACAACGTCTGATTTCTTAGCTAAGAAACTAGCTTAAATAATTACCATACAGAAAGAAAAATGCACCAAGGTAATTTTTACAGCGATACATACACGAATATCTCATCTCCCATACCAGAAATTTACTCCCTTTTTTCTTTCCTTCTCAGGAAAACATATATTTCATAACATACCAAAGACATATAAAAATACAATAAGATTAACTTTCCATCAAATTTAAAATGTATTTGAAAGTGTCCAAATTTGCAAGGAATGGCCATTTTCCACACAAATTGAGATAAACACATTTCAAACAGCATAACAACATTTTTTTTTTTACTGCAAACACGCATACAACGGAGCTTCTGTAACAGTTTGTTTTCTACACAGCTATGCTCACTGACAGTTTTTTATCATACCCCTCCCTTTCTGGAGAGGATATCTCCCTGCTTCTGTTAACCCCTTTGTAGACATTAAAAATGCAATAACCTACATATTTTCTAAGCACATCACAGCACAGCAATTATATAGCAATAAAAGCAAGCAATACAAATAATATTTCATTTCCCGTGATAGGTAAAAAAAAGTCTACTTTAGGACATGTATAAGGATACTTCAACACAGATGAGACTCACTCATCACAACACAGCAATGCCAACTTGCCCGGAGGAATGATAACCTCCCGTCAAATGCATGTCAACTTTTATCTTGCGCACTTCACCAGACAGGACTACAATACCTGTCTTAAACTAGCACAGTACTATTAACCTGTCTAGAGGGATTATCACAAGTGCTGTCAGGACTAAGAAAAACCTCCACACAAACCCTGCTTCTTTCTTTACTGGAGGAATCCCTTAACCCTTTATCATATATTACCAACATCTATTACAAAAATAAAACCAACTAAATTTAGGTTCAGATTCACAGAGGGAAAGTAGAGTAAAAAACACTCATCTACTTACCCAATGTGAATCCCACGAGCTGACACCAGAAACTGTAAAGTGTTGGTTTCAGAGGAGGAGGGTCAGTCAGGACTTGGGCCCACCGTACTACCTGGAAATGAAGATTATTTGATAAGGACGTCCGGAGAACAATAATTCAGACCATGCATCAATGATCTAAACCTGTTCTGTGTATTGAAAGATACAAAGCATGTCTTATATACGACAGATACAGCATATGTGGTTAACTTGATGACACGTTATAACCGCATCATTTTACACAGTGTTACACAGTGTTTGTCAGGAAAAATACTAGCTCATAAACAATATTTCTATAGTCATAATAAGGAGTGCATCTAGGATGAAGACAAGGTTATTTGAACATCTTATAGAGATAGTACCCTCCAGGCGTTGTGCCAGGGACATCTACAAGGTTAACTAGCTTTACAGAGAATAATAACAATCATGTATTTCTCACTACAGAATAAACCACTATAATAAAGGTTAGATGGATGCCAAAGACAAAATGGCGGCCAAGAACAAGATGGCACGACTTACGCTAACAATAATTACTAACAGTGTGAGTGTTTGTTTGTGTGTTTATGTGTATGAGTCTGTGTGGTTGTGTTTTTATGTACGTGTGTATGTATGCATTAGTGTGCATGTCTGTGTGTGTGTATGAGTCTGTGTGGGTGTGTTTTTATGTACGTGTGTATGTATGCATTAGTGTGCGTGTCTGTGTGTATGTATGAGTCTGTGTGGGTGTGTTTTTATGTACGTGTGTATGTATGCATTACTGTGTGTGTCTGTGTGTGTGTTTATGTGTATGAGTCTGTGTGGGTGTGTTTTTAAGTACTTTGTATGTATGCATTAGTGTGCGTGTCTGTGTGTGTGTTTATGTGTATGAGTCTGTGTGGCTGTGTTTTTATGTACGTGTGTATGTATGCATTAGTGTGCGTGTCTGTGTGTGTATTTATGAGTCTGTGTGGGTGTGTTTTTATGTACGTGTTTGTGTATGCTTTAGTGTGCGTTTCTGTGTGTGTGTGTTTATGAGTCTGTGTGGGTGTGTTTTTATGTACGTGTGTATGTATGCATTAGTGTGTGTGTGTGTGTGTGAGTCTGTGTGGGTGTGTTTTTATGTAGGTGTGTATGTATGCATTAGTTTGCATTTCTGTGTGTGTGTTTATGAGTCGGTGTGGGTGTGTTTTTATGTACGTGTGTATGTATGCATTAGTGTGTGTGTGTGAGTCTGTGTGGGTATGTTTTTATGTATGTGTGTATGTATGCATTATTGTGTGTGTGTGTGTGTGTATGTATGTATGAATGTGTTTGTTTATGAGAGTGTGTATTTATGTATGTAATTTCATGCCAGTCTGTAGCTTGTAACTGATAGATTTTTTTAGCCATAGGTGCTTCTGCAGGTATTATACCTGATATGTACTGAGTCATTCACACACAATTCAACATAAATTACATGTGGAGTGGTTAGATGTGTATGTGGTTAGATGTGTATGTGGTGTAGTTAGATATGTATGTGGTGTGGTATGTTGTGGAGCGTTGTGTATATGGAGCAGTGTGTATGTAGTGTGGTATGATGTGTATGTGGTTTGTGTGTTTGTGGTGTAGTATGGTGCGTATGTGGCACAGTGTGTATGTGGTCAGCTAATGGGCCAGCTAAGGCTTCTAAGCTTACATTCCTGCTATTTCAAATAAATATACCAAAAATTATAATAGTAGTAAATTAGAAAGTTGTTTAAAATCTTGTGCTGTTCTTTCTGCTTGCAGCTTAAGTTTGTAGCCATTTGAAATCAGGTAAGCATAAGCCATTAGATTTCATATAGAAAACAAGAGAGGGTAAACAAACAAAAAAAAAAAAGCAAGTTATAATGCTGCTCAGATTGTAACATTTTAATTGTTTGTTTAGCAGGGGATAAAACATCAGTCTCGCCAGGTGCATTTTCATGCTTCAGTAAAACTCAGAATTACCGGGGAATTCCTTTACCTCATACAATCCTACTTGTGAATATTCTTATCCATTACAACAGTTGAAAAAGTGGTTAACCATATTTAAATGTTAAGGGTATAAACCAGCTAAAAGTAAAGTCTGCATATTTATATTTCTGTTTGAAAACACATATTTTATAATATACAGACATAAGCAAAAAATGCTATAGAAAATCATCACTGTTATAAGTGAGAGTTTTTACTGTAAGTGTGCATGTGAAGCATTTGTAAGTACTCAGTAAAAAAACTTACTTGAAATAGTGTCTGTTCAGAGAGCATACTGCTAATGTTAGTGTAGCATACTGGTAATGGTAAATGGTGGCAATTGCTGTGTTGCTGTTCAGAAGTCTGGCAGGTATAATATTGTTGTGCTGTGATTTTATAGCAAGACAGGAGGCTTCATATTTTGCATCACATCTTTACTCAAATCCAAACAGCAGCAAAAAAATCTTAACAGAAAAGTTGCATAAAAGTTGCAACAGTATAGCACCAATCATCTCACGGATAGTGTATAATAGTCCCAACATCACAGTAACTTCCTCTTTTCTTTGCTGCATCCAGACAGAAGGTCACATATATTTTTTCTCTACAAATTTATATTTTCTTTTATTTTATATATATTTTTATATATTCAGTTTTTTCTCTTATGCCGTTCCTTGATCTCTAGATCAGTTATACGCCTATTTTCTTAGCTTGTTTGCTTATATCTTTCAGATTATTAAGGTACTTTTCTAACCGTTTATTTCCATTTCCTATTTTCTATTTATCTTCCTAGAAATATCTAAAAGCCCAGTGGGTTAAGGCATTTGAATAATATACTGTATAGCACAAAAGTGAGTACACCCCTCAAATTTTTGTAAATATTTTATTATATCTTTTCATGTGATAACACTGAAGAAATTACTTATGCTACAATGTAAAGTAGTTAGTGTACAGCCTGTATAACAGTGTAAATTTGCTGTCCCCTCAAAATAACTTAAAATAACACAAAACCATTAATGTCTAAACATCCAAGAAGCGCCTAAAAGGAGGCAAAGCAAGAATCTAACAGATTGAACCAATAGTAATCATCAAACATTTATTAAAATATAATATCAAGTATTAACATAATAATTAATAACATGGATCCATGTAACATATAATCTTAAAATACAATTAAGAACAATATAAAAACAATTGACAATTTGGACAATTGAATCCTATCATAAATCAATAATAAATATTATTGTGAAATATCGCCATTTAAGGAGATAAACAGATAAGAGTCAGATGAAATGATCTCTAAATGATGATAATGATTCCAAAGAGTGTGTGATATAATCCCCTTTTCTGTGAAAAGATAATGAAAAATCCAGTGAAAAATCCAGTAAAAAAATCCAGTGAAAAAATGTGAGTAAAAAACAAAAATAGAAATAACAAATGTTCAGGTGATCCTGTGAAAAAATATATTAGGGATCCCAAAAAATGTGAAAAAATAACAAGATATGCTAGAAAATGATAAAATCAAAACCAAAAATGTAAATGCAATCAAATATTTGTAGTGAATGTTATAATGGGGTTTAAAATATAATCCAAGTATATAGTGTCAGTAACGAAATATCAGTGAATGATCCTCCTTGTGAATGTATCCGTGTAAGTGATGATGGTATTTCTTTTTAGTTGGATAACTGTTCTTTTTCTTTCAGTATTGCCTTTAGTGATTCCTGTAGGTTAAAAAAGTGACATAGTGCAATAACGTTCCAAAATATAAATAATGTTGAAATAATGTTCACCAAATATTGTCAACGCGTTTCGGCCTCTTTAACAGGCCTTTCTCAAGACTATCTTAAGGTGAGTAATGGTGGCTCTATTTATGTTTGTCATACACCAATAGATTATCGTGGTTTTGGCGCCAAAAAATTCCTTACACTGACCCGGAAGTTATCGTTATATTTCATTTCCATTTTGGAAACTATAATGTTCCCATATACTATTATTTGTTAAACCCTTTTAGTGGTGTTGAAGCTGTGCTTTTGATAGTAATCTTTAGTAAAACAGGTAAGTTATTCTGTGGTACTAATGCAGAATATATTAATAGTTGTTTAGACGATCGCTCCGTTTCTACACACGTGAGCGTCGGACCGGAAGTGACGTGATGTTTGTTTACTTCCGGTTTCGATAAGCTGGTCTGTATACTTCCGGTTTTGGTACTTCTATCTAATAGCGGTTATATTAAATAGCGGTAAATGGCACGTGTGTGAATCAATGGGGACATAATAGAGTACATAGTCCCAAAGGTGATTAGTTAAGGAATGTATCTACTCAAATGAGTGTTACCACTTTATAAAAACTATGTGTGAAATTGGTACTGTAATTGTACTTTTGTTAGAGATCGTAGTAAAGTTCATGTATAAATCCATATAAAATCCATATTGATAATGAGATGAACAATAATAATGATACCTTGTAAAATACATAAGTTTGATAAAAATACATAAATTCGATAAAAATACAAAAATTAGATAAAAATACATTAGATAAAAATACATAAATTAGATAAAAACCATTAATATTCCTTCAGTGATGCACTAAAAATCCTTACAAAATGCATAAAATAAAATAAATTAGAAAAGATGGGATCATAAAACACATTAGTACATATATACTGCACTCAGGGGGCCTATTAATACCAATTAAAATGAAATATCTTAGGTTAGAACAGTAACAGGGTAAAAACAAACCTTAAGTGGACAGAGTCGAATAAGATAGGATCTTAAAACATATTAATACATATATACTTCACTCAGGGGGCCTATTAGTACCAATTAAGAACCAGTTACAGGGTTAAAAACAAACCTCAAATAGACAGATGTGTAGTAGGTGAAATAACACTTGGCTATAAATAAGCTAGTATGAAGATACATGCAGACTGGCTAAGTGTCACCTAATAATTGAGTATAAGTTTATCTCAGTGGTTGTTGGTACTTAATAGATGCAAGAGATCCTCTCTATTGTTCAAACCCCTGGGATATAAACAGTCAATGTTAAAAATCCATTTGGATTCAGCAGTCAATAAGCTTCTCTCATAGTCACCGCCCCTCCAGTTAGGTGTCACTATTCGTATGCCTATATAGTTAAAATCTTTGTGGCTTGCTCGATGATGGTTGGTGAAGTGTCTGTAGAGTGCTGTCTCAGTGCTTTCGTGTTCGATCTTTAGTAAATGTTCTCTAATACGATCTTTAAGGGTTCTGGACGTTTGTCCTATGTATTGAAGTCCACAGCTGCACCATATCAAATAGACAACTCCTCTGCTGCTACACCTTATAAGGTCATTAATCTTATATCTGACCTTCGAGTTAAATGAGGTGAAATCTTTAATCTTAACACCCCTTTTACAGGCTTTACAATTTGGACACGGGAAGAACCCTTTAATTTCTTTGCCAAATACATCTCTTGTTTTGTTGGGTATTTTCTTAGGTATACTGGGGGACAATTTATTCTTAAGGTTGTCAGTCTTCCTGTATATAAAGACAGGTCGAGTTATCAATTTTTCCCCTATTACTTCATCATTTTTTAAGAGTGACCAATGCTTCTCTATGATTTTCTCCACAATATGTCTGTTTTCACTATACTCTTTTATAAATGGAATAGTAAGTGGGTTATCTTCAGAATACTTGATCACTTTTTAGGTTTGTATACCAAGAGATCCTTCCGATCTCTCTTCCTAACCTCCTCCATAGTTTGGATTAGGGATTCTTCTTCATAACCCCTTTCTAAAATTTTGTCTTTAAGAGTGGCAGCTTGTTCTTCCCACTTGATAGAGTTGGAGCAGTTTTTCTTTAATCTTAAAAATTGTCCTTTCGGAATATTCGTCTTCAACCTATTGAGGTGACAGCTTTCTCTATGAACATAATTGTTACAGTCCACTTCCTTAAAGAAAGTGGACGTCTCCAGTTTTCCCTCAATGATGTCAATTTTTAGATCCAAAAAGTTGATTGTTTTATTGCTCATCTCATATGTGAATTTAAGATTACAGGTATTATCCTTCATGACTTTCAAGGTGTGTTCCAAATCTTCTATAGAACCCTTCCATATCATAATAATATCATCTATATACCTGTTATAGAGGACCAGGTCCGCGCTAGCTGGGCATGACTCCCAAAAAATGAGTTCCCAGTAGCCCATATACAAATTAGCATAGCTAGGCGCGAACCTGGTCCCCATGGCTGTGCCGCATATTTGCTTAAAAAAGACCCCGTTATTACTAAAATAATTGTGGGTCAGAATAAAACGTATCCCATTGAGGATAAATTCTCTGTAATTCAGGTAGATTGGGGTCTTTCCTCAGAAAGAAATCCACTGCCTCTATACCACCTTTGTGTGGTATACTGGTATAGAGGGACATGACATCACATGTGACGAGTGTGTAATTCTCTCCCCATTGTATATTCTCCAATGTGTTAAAATCTGACAGCGCTCAACCTTGTGTCTGTAGCTCCTAGTATTGTGGGTACCAGCGCCCCCAAAAAGGTGAATGTAGTGCTAAAAATAAATACACAGAGCGCCTCCTAAAAGGCTAAGACACTAGTAGTGACAAGATTATTTAAATAAAATATGTTGAAATTCTATAGGGGTATATAAAATATTTTATAAGCTACTTATAGCTAAAATATACAAACAAGATACAAAAGTGGATCCACTTAAAATTAACAATAAAATATGCATATATCTATATAAAAAACAATAATACAATTGTGGTTAAAAACCACAACAAAACTTAATCACAAAATAAATTACAATAAAACAGCTGTTAACTGATAAGCTGGTTGATGGTTGGATAAAAAATATAAATATATAAAAACATCAATTTACTGAGTGGGTGTCCATAAATATGTAGGTCCCAAACTTTAAATTCTTTCCAGAGAGTGAATGTCCAATATGAAGATTCTATTTTAAAACAATTATCCTTATATATCCCTCGATAAACGGTGTGTAAAAAAAGAAAAACGTAGTGGTTTTCAAATCAAATTTCAAAAATTATTGTGAGTATCCAAAAAATCCTGAAAAGATGATGTGATGAAGTGGACGTGAATAATCAAAAATGTGTGTACACAAAAATGAAAAAAGGAAAAAATGTGAAAAAATAATCCAAATGAATATTTAGGATGTGTTAAAGTGAATAACACACTTATAAAGTGACCCTTATGGGAATACAAGATGTGAAGAGATGCTCCTAAAAAGTTATTCCTGTGTGTAAACGATGAAAAAATACAGAAATGGATCCTATGTCTCAGGGATCAATTCATTCAAAGATATACCTGTAATAAAACAAATATAACATAGTGCAAAACTGCTATTCAAACTTAGTCAGTAATTGAAAAGAAGCTTACCATATATGTCAACGCGTCTTTATCAAGACTAGGGTTGATAAAGGCTCAGTTCTTCAAGGACACTAGGAGACTGATTACTGACAGTCAAAACAGTGATGATTGACAATTTTTGCAATACTGTTAAAAGAAATATGATTGCTGGCAATAATTGGCTAGGTGGGCCAGGCACACAGCAGGCTGCAAGGCAGGAGGAAAGTGCTATTCACTGGCACCAGCAAACTGAGGATTCACAACAACTATTAACAAAAATTTTAATTTTTAATTACTAAGAATAATGTCACAACAAATATGATTGGTGTAAATATTTTTCAAGTAGGCCTGGCACACAGGCTTGGAAGGCACGAAAAGTGCAATTCTAGGGCACGAGCAAACTGAGGATTAAGATCATCAACAATCAATAATTTTTTAATTTTAATTAGTAACTATACTGTGACAAAAAATTAGGATTGGTGTAAATAGTTGGCAAGACGGCCTGGCACAAAAGGCTGGCAGGCAGGAGGTAGATGCAATTCAAGGACACTAGGATACTGATTACTGACAGTCAAAACAGTGATGATTGACAATTTTTGCAATACTGTTAACAGAAATATGATTGCTGGCAACAATTGGCTAGGTGGGCCTGACTCACAGCAGGCTGCAAGGCAGGAGGAAAGTGCTATTCAATGGCACCAGCAAACTGAGGATTCACAACAACTATTACCAAAAATTTTAATTTTTAATTATTAAAATCAACAATCAAGATTTTTTTATTTAAATTACTAACTATACTGTCTGTGACAACAATTATGATTGGTGTAAATAGTTGGCTAGACGGCCTGGCACAAAAGGCTGGCAGTGGCAGTCAGGAGGTAAATGCAATTCAATGGCACTAGGAGATTGAATATTTGCAGTCCAAAAAATTATGATTTTTTTTTTAATTACTGTTACAATAATTGTGATTGGTGCCACTAATTGGCTAGTTGGGCCTGGCACACAGGCTGGCAGATATGCGTCGTGGATGGTAGGTAGGGCAGCAATTTAACACAGTATGCTGTGTAAGTGACAAAAACACAGGTCTGATAGAAAATTAAGTTAGATTAAACTAGCAAAATATTTTAAAATTTTAGATTTTAATATTAAAATTATGTTTAGAAGTGCAATGCACATATGACTCTATGAGTGGTCGCACTGGCTGGCTGCTAGGTAGGGCAGCAATTATAACAACAGTATGCTGTGTAAGCCAGATAGACAGTTAGACACAGGCCTGATAGAAAATACAATTAGATTACACTAGCATAATGATTTAAAGACTTTTTTTGGAAATTTTAAGAAAAAGGTTAAGCACATACATATGAGTCGTGGCTGATAGCCTTGGATGGGCAGCTATTAAAAACAGTAGGCTCTGTAAGTCGGATACACACACGCCTGATAGAAAATACTATTAGATTACACTAGAAAAATGATTGAAATAATTTTTTTTTTGGGGGGGGGGGATTAAAAAAGGTTAAACACATATGAGTCGTGGCTCATAGACTAGGGAGGGCAGCAAGTAAACACAGTAGGCTCTGTATGTCAGCAAAACACACAGGGCAGATAGAAAATTATATTAGATTACACTAGCAAACAAATTTAAACTTTTTTTTTTTATATTAAAATTAAGGTGAAGAAGAATAGATATGAGTGCTGGGTGGCTGCCTGGCACAGACCAATTAACCAAAAGACTGAAAAAAATTAGGTATATAAATGCTGAGTGAGCCTGACAGACACAGGCCTGATAGTAAATGTAATTAGATTACACTAGCAATATATATATATATATATATATATATATATATATATATATTTAAATTTAAAATAATGTTATAAACGGATATTAACACTGGTGGCTGCTGGCTGGCACAGAGCAATGAACCAGAGTATATGCTGTGTGACACTGGCCTGATAGAAAATGAAAAAAAATTACACTAGAAAAATAATTACATTTTTTGGTTCGTTAAATTTAAACTAATGTTGTTAGGGAGATATCAGTGGTGGCAGTAGTCACAGCATATGCTGTGAGCCTTAAACACACAGCTGAAAGGCAGGCAAATGCTAATAAAAAAAAACAAAAAAACAAAAAAAAACAGCACGAAATATAGCCCTAAAAAGGGCTTTTTGGGGTGCTGTGCTTGCAGCAGAGATGAGTGGAGTCCTTCTGTACTGTAAATACACTAGCCTAGCTATGTTTTTCCTATTAATGTCAGGAGCAAAAACACAACACGTCCTCTCATTCAGAAAGCAAGGTCGTTATGAGTCTAAAATGGTGGATTCCAAGTAGCTGGGAGGGTCTGTGAGGGAGTGTCTGATGTTGATTGGCTCTAATGTGTCAGGCGGTTGTGACATAAAGGGTCAAAGTTTCCACAATGATGAAACATAGGGGCGGATCAAACATCGCCATGTGTTCGCCCACAAATGCGAACACGAACAAGCTATGTTCGCTGTGAACCGTTCGCGGGCGAACAGTTCGGGACATCACTAGCCACCAATCATATTTGTTGTAACAGTATTGAACATATTTTAAATCATTACTTTTTTGACTGTGAATCATCAGTCTCCTAGTGCCATTGAATTGCAATTGCCTGCCTGCCTGCCAGCATGTGTGCCAGGCCCGCATGCCAACTAGTTACACCAATCATATTAGTTCTAACAGTATTGTAAATATTTAAAATAAAAAATTCTTAGACTGTGAATCATCAGTCTGCTAGTGCCATTGAATTGCAGTTTCCTCCTGGCTGCCAGCGTGTGTGCCAAGCCCACTAGCCAACTACTGCCACCAATCATATTTGTTGTAACAGTATTGAAAATATTTTAAATCATAACTTTTTGGACTGTGAATCATCAGTCTCCTAGTGCCATTGAATTGCAGTTGTCTGCCTGCCAGCGTGTATACCAGGCCCACTTGCCAACTAGTTACACCAATCATATTTGTTGTAACAGTATTGTAAATATTTGAATTTAAAAATTCTTAGACTGTGAATCATCAGTCTGCTAGTGCCATTGAATTGATGTTTCCTCCTGCCTGCCAGCGTGTGTGCCAGGCCCACTAGCCAACTACTGCCACCAATCATATTTGTTGTAACAGTATTGAAATATTTTAAATCATAACTTTTTTGACTGTGAATCATCAGTCTCCTAGCGCCATTGAATTGCAGTTGCCTGCCTGCCAGCGTGTGTGCCAGGCCCACTTGCCAACTAGTTACACCAATCATATTTGTTGTAACAGTATTGTAAATATTTAAAATAAAAAATTATTAGACTGTGAATCATCAGTCTGCTAGTGCCATTGAATTGCAGTTTCCTCCTGCCTGCCAGCGTGTGTGCCAGGCCCACTAGCCAACTACTGCCACCAATCATATTTGTTGTAACAGTATTGAAAATATTTAAATCATAACTTATTTGACTGTGAATCATCAGTCTCCTAGTGCCATTGAATTGCAGTTGCCTGCCTGCCAGCATGTGTGCCAGGCCCACTTGCCAACTAGTTACACCAATCATATTAGTTGTAACAGTATGTTAAATATTTAAATTAAAAAAATTCTTAGACTGTGAATCATCAGTCTGCTAGTGCCATTGAATTTCAGTTTCCTCCTGCCTTCCAGCGTGTTCCAGGCCCACTAGCCAACTACAGCCACCAATCATATTTGTTGTAACAATATTGAAAATATTTTAAATCATAACTTTTTTGACTGTGAATCATCAGTCTCCTAGTGCCATTGAATTGCAGTTGCCTGCCTGACAGCATGTGTGCCAGGCCCACTTGCCAACTAGTTACAGCAATCATATTTGTTCTAACAGTATTGTAAATATTTAAAATAAAAAATTCTTAGATTTTTAATCATCAGTCTGCTAATGCCATTGAATAGCAGTTTCCTGCCTGCCAGCGTGTGTGCCAGGCCCACTAGCCAACTACTGCCACCAATCATATTTGTTTTAAAAGTATTGAACATATTTTAAATCATTACTTTTTTGACTGTGAATCATCAGTCTCCTAGTGCCATTGAATTGCAGTTGCCTGCCTGCCAGCGTGTGTTCCAGGCCCACTAGCCAACTACTGCCACCAATCATATTTTTTGTAACAGTATTGAAAATATTTAAATCATAATTTTTTTTTTTTGTTTAATATGTATTTTATTGAGGTTTTAAGCAATACAGTTACAGAGCAGAGGAAATTTGCCATGTCACAAAAAATAAAAATAAAATAAAAAACAAAGCAAAAACAAAATACAGAGGCACATACTATTCTCACCACATAAAAGTGACATATGCTAATAACTTCATACAGATAATAAATAGGCAAATATAATTGAAACCTCACTTTTTAGATTGGATGTGTGCCTCCCAAATTATATAAGGCTACTTTTGGACCTGCATGCCACTGTAAGACATTGAAAGGAGAAGTTATATATAATGAGAACAGTTTGTTAAACAAATAATAATGCCAGCTATAAACAAATGTTGTATAGCTTCAATACTTAATTACTCAGCCTAGTAGGATAAGTCATAGATAAAATTAAACACAGAGGATACGGCTTTAACAATATAGTGGTATTAACCCCTTAATTATATTGGGGCCCTTACCAGTCCAGAAGTATTCTTACAAGCTCTAGACCCCTATGTAGATAAACACATATTACACCAAATATATCTTCTTAATCACTGGCATCAGGGATTTGGTAAAATTAGGTTGGAAAAGATAAACTATATCTTTGGAGTCAGTAATTTTAGAGCTAAGCACAGATAACCCCTGAATATTATATTCTATGCAGTAACCATACAGTGAGATCAGTCAAGATAACATAATACGCTTTGTAAAGGGTAACTCCTGACTTAAAGGGAAAGTCCTACTAACGAGTCTGCCTGTGTCATGTCCCCAGAGCTGGGCAGTAGTAGGAACCGAAAAAGCCTTTTAACCCACTCCAACTTTAGAAGTATGGATAACAGCTCCCAGAGTGTAAAGAGAGTTGTGTGACCCCTCCTGAGTATTAAGGGAATTATGAAGCTGGGGCCCGGCAGAAGATATAAGCAGCCCGAAGTCAGAGTTCTGCAAGTGCAGTGCACCAAGTCTCACCATCTTGGGAATATCTGGCTTCCAGGTTAAGTTGCGATGTGGCTCATTGCAAGTTACACCGCCATCTTCACATATATACACAAAGCCCACTTCTGCGTAGAGTTTAATGTAACGCTGCACACCTAGGTGCAGTGGGTCCTCAAGTAGCAGGGCGGCAAGGGATAATGAGAGCCGTGTGGCTTGTATGTGCAAATAGGTAGGTGCAGTGTAACGATCCATTTGGCCAAGTCTCTCTCCCCTATCAGCCATCCGGTCTGCTCTCAGCATCGGCATGTCCGCGCCGAGTGACACAACCGGGGTTTCTCTCAGGCCCAGCACACCCATCCGTCTAGTGGCACCCAACAGCAAAGTGCCGGTGTATACGGCAGCTCCGCATCTAGCTATGAGGTGGTTGTTGTCGTGTACTTGGGTGACCGCGGATTGTGGCTGCATGTTTCTGTGAGGAGTGGCGGGAGGTATAAGGCTCTTATCCACTGGGTTTTTGTTTGACTTCATTACGTTTATGGGCACCACGTTCTGATCTACATAGGCCTCTGAGTCCCAATCACTATCATGGGAATCGAGCTGTTCAGTGGAAGCCTCTGATTCCTGGTCCCTATCGCAGGGGTCGCGTGGAAGGGGGCAGCCTGCAAAACACTGCGCAATCAGACTCCTCAGTCCAGCAAAGTGCACATTGAGCATCTCATAAATGTCTGCTGATGCTTGTGTATCGGTATCCATGTCTGAGTAGAGTAGTGTGGTAATTAGTACCACTCGTAACCCCAGTCTCCCAGTGGGGGGAATATGCATAAGCCCCGGCTCCGATAACCGCCAGGCACTTTATAGATGCGGCAGCCTTGAGGCCTAGCTGCAGATCTTAGACAGAACGGTCAATCCAGAAGGTTTCCCTCAAAAACTGTCAATTTCTTGAGTCTTGTAGTATCCCTCTGGCCTCCATCCACAGATTAGAAATGTTTATAGAGGAAAACAGTGAAAAAATGTATAAAACACTGTAGTGCGACCAGGAGCTCCCACAAAACACGTCCTATCTCTGCAGCTGTAAGCTCCGCCCCCCTAAATCATAAATTTTTTGACTGTGAATCATCATTCCCCTAGTGTCATTGAATTGCAGTTGCCTGCCTGCCTGCCAGTGTGTGTGCCAGGCCCACTTGCCAACTAGTTACACCAATCATATTTGTTGTAACAGTATTGTAAATATTTTTAAAAAAAATTCTTAGACTGTGAATCATCAGTCTGCTAGTGCCATTGAATTTCAGTTTCCTCCTGCCTGCCAGCGTGTGTGCCAGGCCCACTAGCCAACTACTGCCACCAATCATATTTGTTGTAACAGTATTGAAAATATTTAAATCATAACCTTTTTGACTGTGAATCATCAGTCTCCTAGTGCCATTGAATTGCAGTTGCCTGCCAGCATGTGTGCCAGGCCCACTTGCCAACTAGTTACACCAATCATATTTGTTGTAACAGTATGTTAAATATTTAAATTAAAAAAAATCTTAGACTGTGAATCATCAGTCTGCTAGTGCCATTGAATTTCGTTTCCTCCTGCCTGCCAGCGTGTGTGCCAGGCCCACTAGCCAACTACTGCCACCAATCATATTTGTTGTAACAGTATTGAAAATATTTAAATCATAACTTTTTTGACTGTGAATCATCAGTCTCCTAGCGCCATTGAATTGCAGTTGCCTGCCAGCATGTGTGCCAGGCCCACTTGCCAACTAGTTACACCAATCATATTTGTTGTAACAGTATGTTAAATATTTAAATTAAAAAAATCTTAGACTGTGAATCATCAGTCTGCTAGTGCCATTGAATTGCAGTTTCCTCCTGCCTTCCAGCGTGTGTGCCAGGCCCACTAGCCAACTACTGCCACCAATCATATTTGTTGTAACAGTATTGAAAATATTTTAAATCATAACTTTTTTGACTGTGAATCATCAGTCTCCTAGTGCCATTGAATTGCAGTTGCCTGCCTGCCAGCGTGTGTGCCAGGCCCACTTGCCAACTAGTTACACCAATCATATTTGTTGTAACAGCATTGTTAATATTTAAATTAAAAAATGCTTAGCCTTTGAATCATCAGTCTGCTAGTGCCATTGATTTGCAGTTTCCTCCTGCCTGCCAGCGTGTGCGCCAGGCCCACTAGCCAACTACTGCCACCAATCATATTTGTTGTAACAGTATTGAAAATATTTTAAATCATAACTTTTTTGACTGTGAATTATCAGTCTCCTAGTGCCATTGAATTGCAGTTGCCTGCCTGCCAGCATGTGTACCAGGCCCACTTGCCAACTAGTTACACCAATCATATTTGTTGTAACAGTATTGTAAATATTTAAATAAAAAAATTCTTAGACTGTGAATCATCAGTCTGCTAGTGCCATTGCATTACAGTTTCCTCCTGCCTGCCAGCGTGTGTGCCAGGCCCACTAGCCAACTACTGCCACCAATCATATTTGTTGTAACAGTATTGAAAATATTTCAAATCATAACTTTTTTGACTGTGAATCATCAGTCTCCTAGTGCCATTGAATTGCAGTTGCCTGCCTGCCAGCGTGTGTGCCAGGCCCACTTGCCAACTAGTTATACAAATTATAATTTCTGTAACAGTATTGTAAATATTTAAATTAAAAAATTCTTAGACTGTGAATCATCAGTCTGCTAGTGCCATTGAATTGCAGTTTCCTCCTGCCTGCCAGCGTGTGTGCCAGGCCCTCTAGCCAACTACTGTCACCAATCATATTTGTTGTAACACAATTGAAAATATTTTAAATCATAACTTTTTTGACTGTGAATCATCAGTCTCCTAGTGCCATTGAATTGCAGTTGCCTGCCTGCCAGCGTGTGTGCCAGGCCCACTTGCCGTTTTCAACTAGTGCCACAAATCATATTTGTTCTAACAGTATTGTCATTTTTTTTTAAAAAAAAATTTTGGACTAAGAAGCATGACTCAGCTAGAGTAATCTAATTGCAGTTGCCTTCCTCCAAGCGTGTGTGCTAGACAGGCCCACTTGCCAACTAGTGCCACCAATCATATTTGTTGTCACAGTAATTTTAATATTTAAAAAAAAAAAATTTGAATTTGAAACATGTCTTTTTTTTATTGTCAGGCTCACAGCGTATACTGTGCCCACTTGCCCAGTGCCACGACTTATAATTTGTTTAATAGTATTGTAAGTGTACATTTAAAAAAAAATGACAGGCAGAGGCAGGCCACCCGGCAGGTTCCGTCGTGGTCGTGGTGCTGTGATTACTTTTGACCCTACAAATATGCACATTGTTCAGACGCTGGGTGCCAGGGAGGACGCAAAAAGTTCTGAGGAGGACCTAGTTGAATGGCTAACACAGGGCACCCAATCTTCTACAGCTTCCGCTCCTAGTCCTCCTAAGCTTGATGCACCATCTACGTCCAGCTGTGCTTTGGGCACCTCTCAAAGGACCAGTGCCACTAGCCCACCTGTCGCCACCAACAAACACTAGCACCACAGCCGTTTCACTTGATCTGTCACAGGAGTTATTGACGCATCAGTTGGAAGAAATGAGTGATGCGCAACCATCTTTGACAGAGGATGTAGATAACAGTGATATGTCTTAGTCAGGCAGCATTACTGACCTAGAGGTACGGTGTGATGATGATGATGATGATGATGATGATGATGTTGTACCCGCTGCTGCTTCCTTTCTTGATGTGTCAGATACAAGTGAAGCGGTTGATGGTGATGTGTCGGTGGATGTCACGTGGGTGCCTGCTAGAACAGAAGAAGAAGAGGGGGAAAGTTCAGATGGGGAGATAGAGAGGAGGAGGAGACGAGTTGAAAGCAGGGGAAGGTTGTCTCAAGGAGCTAGTGGCACAGTCAGACAGCATGCATCGGCACTGGGGGTCAGCCAGACAGCACGCCGACGACCATCAACGTATGCTGTTGACACCACCAGAATGCCGTCATCGCAGAGCTCAGCAGTGTGGCATTTTTTTTGTGTGTCTGCCTCTGACAACAGCGATGCCATTTGCACCCTGTGCCAAAAGAAACTGAGTCGTGGGAAGTCCAACACCCACCTAGGTACAACTGCTTTGCAAAGACACATGGTCTCACATCACAAATGCCGATGGGAAGAACACATGAGTAGAAGCAGCACACAAACTCAAAGCCACCCTTCTCCTCCTGCTCCAGCATCTTCAGCCACGTCAACCACTGCTGTCCTCCTTGCCCCCTCTCAACCATCCTCCACTCAGTCTCTCTTACGTAGCAGGTCCTGGTCATCTGCCCACAGTCAGGTGTCTGTCAAGGACATGTTTGAGCGTAAGAAGCCAATTTCTCAAAGTCACCCCCTTGCCAGGCGTCTGACAGCTGGCTTGTCTGAACTTTGTATCTATTGGGACACCGCAGTGGAAGGTACCTGGCAAAAATTTATTTTCACAAAAGGCAATCCCAAACCTGTACTCTATTGTGTGAAAGGAAGTAATGGCATGTCTGGCACACAGCGTTTGGGCAAGGGTCCATATGACCACGGATAGCTGGTCTGCAAAGCATGGTCAGGGCAGGTATATCACCTACACTGCGCATTGGGTAAACCTGCTGACGTCTGACAAGCATGGAATGCGTGGCTCTGCAGAAGAGTTGGTGACACCGCCATGACTTGCAGGCAGGTCTGCTGCTACCTCCTCTACTCCTCCTACCCCATCCTCTTCCATAACCTCTTCCTCGGTTGAGTCCTCTTCTGCTTCTGCGTCTTGCTCCACATCAATGGCACCCCCCCAGCTCCCCAGGTACTATTCAACATCCCGGATATGGCAGTGTCACGCAGTCTTGCGGTTGACTTGCCTTAAAGCAGAGAGTCACACCACACCAGCACTCCTGACTGCCCTGAACGCACAGGTGGATCAGTGGCTGACTCCGCACCACCTGGAGATTGGCAAGGTTGTTTCTGACAATGGAAGTAATTTGGTGGCGGCATTGAAATTGGGAAAGTTGACACATGTGCCGTGCATGGCGCATGTGTGTAATGTGATTGTACAACGCTTTGTGCATAAATACCCAGGCTTACAGGACATCCTGAAGCAGGCCAGGAAGGTGTGTGGCCATTTCAGGCGTTTCTACATGGCTATGGCGCACTTGTCCGATATCCAGTGTTGAAACAACCTGCCAGTGAGGCGCTTGATTTGCGACAGCCCGACACGGTGGAATTCAACACTCCTAATGTTTGACCGCCTGCTCCAACAAGAAAAAGTTGTTAATGAGTATTTGTATGATCGGGGTGCTAGGACAGCCTCTGGGGAGCTAGGGATTTTTTTGCCAAATTACTGGACGCTCATGCACAATTCCTGTAGGCTCCTGTGTCCTTTTGAGGAGATGACAAGCCTTGTCAGTCGCACCGAATGCACCATCAGCCACATCATACCATTTGTTTTCTTCCTGGAACGTGCCCTGCGAAGAGTGCTGGATCAGGCCGTAGATGAGCGTGAAGAGGAAGAGTTGTGGTGTCCATCACCACCAGAAACAGCCTTATCAGCATCGCTTGCTGGACCTGCGGCACCGCAGGAAGAGGATTGTGAGGAAGAGGAGTCAGAGGAGGAATGTGGCTTTGAGGAGGAGGAGGAGGAGGAAGACCAAGCACAACAGGCATCCCTGTTGTCACCTCTCTGGTACCCGTGGTGTTGTACGTGGCTGGGGGGAAGAAGATACCCTCAGAGACATCAGTGAGGATGAGGAACGGGACATGATTAGCTCGGCATCCAACTTTGTGCAAATGGGGTCTTTCATGCTGTAGTGCCTGTTGAGGGACCCTCGTATAAAAAAGCTGAAGGAGAATGACCTGTACTGGGTGTCCGCACTACTAGACCCCCAGTATAAGCATAAAGTGCCTGAAATGTTACCAAATTCCTGCAAGTCGGAAAGGATGGAGCATTTTAAAAATAAATTAAAAACTATGCTTTACACAGCGTACAAGGGTGATGTTACAGCACAACGGGAATCTAACAGGGGAAGAGATGAAAGTAATCCTTCTCCTCCTTCTCCCACGACCACGGCGGCAAGGACAGGATGCTTTCCTGACGTCTTGTTGATGGAGGACATGCAGACCTTTTTAACTCCTATGCATCGCCAGAGCCTTTCGGGATCCAGCCTCAGAGAGAGACTCAAGCAACAGGTAGCAGACTACCTAGCATTAACTGCAGATCTCGACACTCTGAGGAGCGATGGACCCCTTGACTATTGGGTGTGCAGGCTTGACCTGTGGCCTGTGCTATCCCAATTTGCAATCAAACGTCTGGCCTTCCCCGCTTCAAGTGTTCTGTCCAAAAGCACCTTCAGTGCAGCAGGAGGTTTTGTCACTGAGAAGAGAAGTCGCCTAGGTCAAAAAAGTCTTGACTGTCTCACCTTTATTAAAATGAATGAGGGATGGATCCTGAAGGGACTGACATTGGGCGATACATTTGAGTAAAAAAGGCCTGATGATGAGATGAGCTGCCTTGGGCTACAAATGGTACACATGCTGGCTTTTTTTTTTCTTAGAATGCAGGATGACTTGCGTGACTTATCCGCCAACAACTAGTGTTCAAGCCGCATGTTTTTAGGGCACTTTCTAACTGTTTTACAAACATAAATTTTTCTGGCCGCTGCTACAGTAGCGGCTGCAACAATACAAAATTTTCAGGCATTTGAACATGCCTAATTTTTCTGGACTCTGCTGCTGCACTGTGGCTACAAAACTCAAAGCAAAAAAAACACACATAACAGTGATTAAACTGTTAAGAATAGTACTACTTAACACACCACTCATATCTGGTGGCACAGTGGATTGCATGCGTGGAATCCACTGTGGTGGAAGCATCTTTTTCCATCTCTTGGTTCCTCTAAATTATCTCCGGGTTCCTCAAATCAATGCCATACCTGTACTTGATTGTGCAAAAGGGTGGCATATGGGGTGTTTCATGCTGTTGTGCCTGTTGAGGGTCGTGGGCCATCTTATAAAAAGGCTGAAGGAGAACGACCTGTACTGGGTGTCCAAGCACGTATTTTGTTCAATATTTCCGGTTCCTCTAAATTATCCCCGGGTTCCTCAAATCAATGCCGTACCTGTACTCGATTGTTCAAAAGGGTGGCATATGTGGTGTTTCATGCTGTTGTGCCTGTTGAGGGTCGTGGGCCATCTTATAAAAAGGCTGAAGGAGAACGACCTGTACTGGGTGTCCAAGCACTTATTTTGTTCAATATTCCCGGTTCCTCTAAATTATCTCCAGGTTTCTCAAATCAATGCCATACCTGTACTCGATTGTGCAAAAGGGTGGCATATGTGGTGTTTCATGCTGTTGGGCCTGTTGAGGGTCGTGGGCCATCTTATGAAAAGGCTGAAGGAGAACGACCTGTACTGGGTGTCCAAGCACGTATTTTGTTCAATATTCCCGGTTCCTCTAAATTATCTACGGGTTCCTCAAATCAATGCCATACCTGTACTCGATTGTGCAAAAGGGTTGCATATGTGGTGTTTCATGCTGTTGTGCCTGTTGAGGGTCGTGGGCCATCTTATAAAAAGGCTGAAGGAGAACAACCTGTACTTGGTGTCCAAGCACATTTTTTGTTCAATATTCCCGGTTCCTCTAAATTATCTCCGGGTTCCTCAAATCAATGCCATACTTGTACTCGATTGTGCAAAAGGGTGACATATGTGGTGTTTCATGCTGTTGGGCCTGTTGAGGGTCGTGGGCCATCTTATAAAAAGGCTGAAGGAGAACGACCTGTACTGGGTGTCCAAGCACTTATTTTGTTCAATATTCCCGGTTCCTCTAAATTATCTCCAGGTTTCTCAAATCAATGCCATACCTGTACTCGATTGTGCAAAAGGGTGGCATATGTGGTGTTTCATGTTGTTGGGCCTGTTGAGGGTCGTGGGCCATCTTATGAAAAGGCTGAAGGAGAACGACCTGTACTGGGTGTCCAAGCACGTATTTTGTTCAATATTCCCGGTTCCTCTAAATTATCTACGGGTTCCTCAAATCAATGCCATACCTGTACTCGATTGTGCAAAAGGGTTGCATATGTGGTGTTTCATGCTGTTGTGCCTGTTGAGGGTCGTGGGCCATCTTATAAAAAGGCTGAAGGAGAACAACCTGTACTTGGTGTCCAAGCACATTTTTTGTTCAATATTCCCGGTTCCTCTAAATTATCTCCGGGTTCCTCAAATCAATGCCATACTTGTACTCGATTGTGCAAAAGGGTGACATATGTGGTGTTTCATGCTGTTGGGCCTGTTGAGGGTCGTGGGCCATCTTATAAAAAGGCTGAAGGAGAACGACCTGTACTGGGTGTCCAAGCACGTATTTTGTTCAATATTCCCGGTTCCTCTAAATTATCTATGGGATCCTCAAATCAATGCCATACCTGTACTCGATTGTGCAAAAGGGTGGCATATGTGGTGTTTCATGCTGTTGGGCATGTTGAGGGACGTGGGCCATCTTATAAAAAGGCTGAAAGAGAACGACCTGTACTGGGTGTCCAAGCACGTATTTTGTTCAATATTCCCGGTTCCTCTAAATTATCTACGGGTTCCTCAAATCAATGCCATACCTGTACTCGATTGTGCAAAAGGGTGGCATATGTGGTGTTTCATGCTGTTGTGCCTGTTGAGGGTCGTGGGCCATCTTATAAAAAGGCTGAAGGAGTACAACCTGTACTGGGTGTCCAAGCACATTTTTTGTTCAATATTCCTGGTTCCTCTAAATTATCTCTGGGTTCCTCAAATCAATGCCATACCTGTACTCAATTGTGCAAAAGGGTGGCATATGTGGTGTTTCATGTTGTTGTGCCTGTTGAGGGTCGTGGGCCATCTTATAAAAAGGCTGAAGGAGAAGGACCAGTACTGGGTGTCCAAGCACATTTTTTGATCAATATTCCAGGTTCCTCTAAATTATCTCCGGGTTCCTCAAATCAATGCCATATCTATAATCTATTGTGCAAAAGGCTGGCCTATGTGGTGTTTTCTGCTGTTGTTTCTGTTTAGGGTCCTGGACCCTCTTATTAAAAGGCTGAAGGAGAACGAAGTGTACTGGGTGTCCAATCATTTTTTTGGTTCAATTTCCCAGTTCCTAAAAATTATCTCCGGGTTTCTAAAATCAATGCCATACCTGTACTCTATTTTTCTAAAGGCTGGCCTATGTGGTGTTTCCTGCTGTTGTTTCTGTTGAGGGTCCTGGACCCTCTTATAAAAAGGCTGAAGGAGAACGAAGTGTACTGGGTGATCAATCATTTTTTTGTTCAATTTCCCAGTTCTTAAAAATTATCTCCGGGTTTCTAAAATCAATGCCGTACCTGTACTCTATTGTTCAAAAGGATGGCATATGTGGTGTTTCCTGCTGTTGTTTCTGTTGAGGGTCCTGGACCCTCTTATAAAAAGGCTGAAGGAGAACGAAGTGTACTGGGTGTCCAATAATTTTTTTTGTTAAATTTCCCGGATTCTAAAAATTATCTCCAGATTTCTAAAATCAATGCCATACCTGTACTCTATGTTTCTAAAGGCTGGCATATGTGGTGTTTCCTGCTATTGTTTCTGTTGAGGGTCCTGGACCCTGTCATAAAATGGCTGAAGGAGAACGAAGTGTACTTCGTGTCCAAGCATGTTTTTTTGTTCAATTTCCCGGTTCCTAAAAATTATCTCCGTGTTCCTAAAATCAATGCCATACCTGGACTCTATTGTTCTAAAGGATGGCATATGTGCTCTTTCCTGCTGTTGTTTCTGTTGAGGGTCCGGGACCCTCTTATAAAAAGGCTGAAGGAGAACAACGTTTACTGGGTGTCCAAGCACGTATTTTGTTCAATATTCCCGGTTCCTCTAAATTATCTATGGGATCCTCAAATCAATGCCATACCTGTACTCGATTGTGCAAAAGGGTGGCATATGTGGTGTTTCATGCTGTTGGGCATGTTGAGGGACGTGGGCCATCTTATAAAAAGGCTGAAAGAGAACGACCTGTACTGGGTGTCCAAGCACGTATTTTGTTCAATATTCCCGGTTCCTCTAAATTATCTACGGGTTCCTCAAATCAATGCCATACCTGTACTCGATTGTGCAAAAGGGTGGCATATGTGGTGTTTCATGCTGTTGTGCCTGTTGAGGGTCGTGGGCCATCTTATAAAAAGGCTGAAGGAGTACGACCTGTACTGGGTGTCCAAGCACATTTTTTGTTCAATATTCCTGGTTCCTCTAAATTATCTCTGGGTTCCTCAAATCAATGCCATACTTGTACTCGATTGTGCAAAAGGCTGGCATATGTGGTGTTTCATGTTGTTGTGCCTGTTGAGGGTCGTGGGCCATCTTATAAAAAGGCTGAAGGAGAAGGACCAGTACTGGGTGTCCAAGCACATTTTTTGATCAATATTCCAGGTTCCTCTAAATTATCTCCGGGTTCCTCAAATCAATGCCATATCTGTAATCTATTGTGCAAAAGGATGGCATATGTGGTGTTTCCTGCTGTTGTTTCTGTTGAGGTTTCGGGACCCTCGTCTAAAAAGGCTGAACGAAAACAAAGTGTACTGGTTGTCCAAGCATCTTTTAACATATCCCAGTTCCTAAACATTATTTCTGGGTTTGTAAAATGGATGCCATACATGTACTCTATTCTTCTAAAGGATGGCATATGTGCTCTTTCCTACTGTTGTTGCTGTTGAGGGTCCTGGAGCCTCTTATAAAAAGGCTGCAGGAGAATGACGTGTACTGGGTGTCCAATAATTTTTTTTGTTCAATTTCCCAGTTCCTAAAAATTATCTCCGGGTTTCTAAAATCAATGCTGTACCTGTACTCTATTGTTCAAAAGGATGGCATATGTGCTCTTTCCTACTGTTGTTTCTGTTGAAGGTCCTGGACCCTCTTATAAAAAGGCTGAAGGAGAATGAAGTGTACTGGGTGTCCAATCATTTTTTTTGTTCAATTTCCCGGTTCCTAAAAATTATCTCTGGGTTTCTAAAATCAATGCCATACCTGTACTCTATTTTTCTAAAGGCTGGCCTATGTGGTGTTTTCTGCTGTTGTTTCTGTTTAGGGTCCTGGACCCTCTTATTAAAAGGCTGAAGGAGAACGAAGTGTACTGGGTGTCCAATCATTTTTTTGGTTCAATTTCCCAGTTCCTAAAAATTATCTCCGGGTTTCTAAAATCAATGCCATACCTGTACTCTATTTTTCTAAAGGCTGGCCTATGTGGTGTTTCCTGCTGTTGTTTCTGTTGAGGGTCCTGGACCCTCTTATAAAAAGGCTGCAGGAGAACGAAGTGTACTGGGTGATCAATCATTTTTTTTGTTCAATTTCCCAGTTCTTAAAAATTATCTCTGGGTTTCTAAAATCAATGCCGTACCTGTACTCTATTGTTCAAAAGGATGGCATATGTGGTGTTTCCTGCTGTTGTTTCTGTTGAGGGTCCTGGACCCTCTTATAAAAAGGCTGAAGGAGAACGAAGTGTACTGGGTGTCCAATAATTTTTTTTGTTAAATTTCCCGGATTCTAAAAATTATCTCCGGATTTCTAAAATCAATGCCATACCTGTACTCTATGTTCCTAAAGGCTGGCATATGTGGTGTTTCCTGCTATTGTTTCTGTTGAGGGTCCTGGACCCTGTCATAAAAAGGCTGAAGGAGAACGAAGTGTACTTCGTGTCCAAGCATGTTTTTTTGTTCAATTTCCCGGTTCCTAAAAATTATCTCCGTGTTCCTAAAATCAATGCCATACCTGGACTCTATTGTTCTAAAGGATGGCATATGTGCTCTTTCCTGCTGTTGTTTCTGTTGAGGGTCTGGGACCCTCTTATAAAAAGGCTGAAGGAGAACAACGTTTACTGGGTGTCTAATCATGTTTTTTTTTAAATTTCCCGGTTCCTCTAAATTATCTCCGGGTTCCACAAATCAATGCCATACCTGTACTCTATTGTGCAAAAGGATGGCATATGTGGTGTTTCATGCTGTTGTAACTGTTGAGGGTCGTGGTCCATTGTATAAAACGGCTGAAGGATAATGACCTGTACTGCCTTGCTGCTCCTTTTAGGCAGGCCAGCTCTTTGCATACATGCCCACAGACTCTGTAACAGATGCCTCTTTTAGGGAGAGGTGCAGCCATAATGCAGGGTCAGAACCTCTGCCTGCAACTGGTATACTCGATTGTGCAAAAGGAAGTAACCTTACTATGGTTCCCTGACCGCACGTCTTGTTGTTTTATTTTGGTGAGGGTAATCATGATGGCCATGTAGACCTCCCCCGAGAGGTCTGGAAGTAACAGGGATGAAAGTGCTAAGAATAGTACTACTTTACACAACCGAGTTAGCCATGGGTCCCAGCCCAAGACCGCATGTCTTGTTGTTTTGTTTGGCATGGCTAATCATGCAGGCCATATAGACTTCCCACCATTAGGGGATGTAAAAGGTATTAAACTAATAAGAACAGTACTACTTAACACAACCTAGTTACCATGGGTCCCAGACCGCATGTCTTATTATTATATTTTGTCAGGATAATCATGCAGGCCATATAGACCTCAACCGAGAGGTGGCAGTAACAGGGATGAAAGTACTAAGAATAGAACTACTTTACAAAACCAAGTTAGCCATGGGTCCCAGTCCAAGACCGCATGTCTTGTTGTTTTGTTTGGCACGGCTAATCATGCAGGCCATATAGACCTCCCACCATTAGGGGTTGTAACAGGTATTAAACTAATAAGAACAGTACTACTTAACACAACCTAGTTACCATGGGTCCCAGACCGCATGTCTTATTATTATACTTTGTCAGGGTAATCATGAAGGCCATATAGACCTCCCTTGATAGGGGGAGTAACAGGGATTAAAATTCTAAGATTAGTACAAGTTAACACAACCTAGTTAACACTGGTTCCCAGACCGCATGTCTTATTGTTATATTTGGGTAAGGTAATCATGCAGGCCATATAGGCCTCCCCCGATAGGGGGAATAACAGGGATTAAAGTGCTAAGAAAAGTACTACTTAACAAAACCTAGTTACCATGGGTCCCAGACCGCGTGTCTTGTTGTTATACTTTGTCATGGTAATCATGCAGGCCATATAGACCTCCCCCGATAGGAGGAGTTACAGGGATGAAAGTGCTAAGAATAGTACTACTTAACACAACCTAGTTACCATGGGTCCCAGACCGCATGTTTAATTATTATACTTTGTCAGGGTAATTATATATCAAACAAATCTATCTATTTATCTTCTATCGATTCTATCTAACTATCAATCTATGTATATCTATCTATCCTATCTTTCTATCTTGTGTCCGGACTGTTTTGAGACAGCCACTTGTGTTTTTGACAAATTTGAAGTAGGAGGACAGACCAATCACAGGGATTAAACTGCTAAGAATAGTAATACTTAAGAAAACCTAGTTATACCAGTACCACCATGGGTCCCAGACCGCATGTTTGGTGTTATACTTTGTCAGGGTAATCATGCAGGCCATATAGACCTCCCTTGATAGGGGGAGTAACAGGGATTAAAGTGCTAAGAATAGTACAACTTAACACAACCTAGTTAACACTGGTTCCCAGACCGCATGTCTTATTCTTATATTTGGGTAAGGTAATCATGCAGGCCATATAGACCTCCCCCGATAGGATGAGTTACAGGGATGAAAGTGCTAAGAATAGAACTACTTAACACAACCTAGTTACCATGGGTCACAGACCGCATTGTTTAATTATTATACTTTGTCAGGGTAATTATATATCTAACAAATCTATCTATATATCTTCTATCGATTCTATCTAACTATCAATCTATGTATATCTATCTATCCTATCTTTCTATCTTGTGTCCGGACTGTTTTGAGACAACCACTTGTGTTTTTGACAAATTTGAAGTAGGAGGACAGACCAATCACAGGGATTAAACTGCTAAGAATAGTAATACTTAAGAAAACCTAGTTATACCAGTACCACCATGGGTCCCAGACCGCATGTTTGGTGTTATACTTTGTCAGGGTAATCATGCAGGCCATATAGACCTCCCTTGATAGGGGGAGTAACAGGGATTAAAGTGCTAAGAATAGTACAACTTAACACAACCTAGTTAACACTGGTTCCCAGAGCTCATGTCTTATTCTTATATTTGGGTAAGGTAATCATGCAGGCCATATAGACCTCCCCCGATAGGATGAGTTACAGGGATGAAAGTGCTAAGAATAGTATTACTTAACACAACCTAGTTACCATGGGTCACAGACCGCATTGTTTAATTATTATACTTTGTCAGGGTAATTATATATCTAACAAATCTATCTATATATCTTCTATCGATTCTATCTAACTATCAATCTATGTATATCTATCTATCCTATCTTTCTATCTTGTGTCCGGACTGTTTTGAGACAACCACCTGTGTTTTTGACAAATTTGAAGTAGGAGGACAGACCAATCACAGGGATTAAACTGCTAAGAATAGTAATACTTAAGAAAACCTAGTTATACCAGTACCACCATGGGTCACAGACCGCATGTTTGGTGTTATACTTTGTCAGGGTAATCATGCAGGCCATATAGACCTCCCTTGATAGGGGGAGTAACAGGGATTAAAGTGCTAAGAATAGTACAACTTAACACAACCTAGTTAACACTGGTTCCCAGACCGCATGTCTTATTCTTATATTTGGGTAAGGTAATCATGCAGGCCATATAGGCCTCCCCCGATAGGGGGAATAACAGGGATTAAAGTGCTAACAAAAGTACTACTTAACACAACCTAGTTACCATGGGTCCCAGACCACGTGTTTTGTTGTTATACTTTGTCATGGTAATCATGCAGGCCATATAGACCTCCCCCGATAGGAGGAGTTACAGGGATGAAAGTGCTAAGAATAGTACTACTTAACACAACCTAGTTACCATGGGTCCCAGACCGCATGTTTAATTATTAGACTTTGTCAGGGTAGTTATATATCTAACAAATCTATCTATTTATCTTCTATTGATTCTATCTAACTATCAATCTATGTATCTAAAAAATGAGAGAAGAAAGAGAGCGCCTCATAGTGCATCTGTGTTTCCCTGTTTTTGAAGGCTGCTTATAGTTGCAAATTAATGTATGTTTCATCTCCTAGGAACCCGGTCACTATCTTCAGCCTATGTGGAAAAAATGCATCCAGTATTTGTCAAGCCATGTTGTAAGTTTTGTATAAATCCTGTCAGCTGTATAACTTATTTGAGAAAATGTTACTAATAAGTTGTTGTGATTTTATTTGTACATTAATACTAATATTATGCCTAAACATCAATTTATTTTGAATTTTTGGGAAAGAGATTTTTGTGACAATATAAAGATTGTAAGTTAAAAACATCAGCTCTTTAGCTCAGTAATCAGAAGGTTTTTTGCACACATGAGACTGTACTTGATAACAAAGTAAGCATAGATTTGTGTTTCCTGTGGGAAATTCCCTGTCTATACCAAACAGGAATAAACCTCCAGCGAGTTTATTTTCTCAAGTTATTATTGGTCACATTAGTACTAATTTTTATTTATATTTCTTATGTAGCACTAACATTTTATTATAGTAAAGTTATATTTGTACAGCCAGAATTCCGTCATTATTTAGTAAATATAGAGGTTAATGTGTGTGAGATTATATAATCAGAGGATCCTTATTGCAAAAATCAGTCTCACTACTGAAAGCAAACAGAGATCTGATTACAATTAATTGCTGCTTGTAATTTAACCTGATCTGCACCATATATTTTATGCATAGAACACAGGCTGCAGTACTGTATGTTTGCTGTCACTGCCTAATATTTTATAGGTTTTGTAATATTTAAGAGAAATTTGTGTTTCAAGTACGTGTATTATACTAGCCAGATAAGTATATTTGATTATACACTGTGCAGTTCCTACAGCTGATTGACCAGTGAGTTTGCTTTAATGCAGCCTATAAAGAACATGTTTACTGTCTGGATTCTGCTGATCATGAACGACAGACTCCTGTCCCTACACTGGATGCTAATTATGTTTATGCTCCCTGCTGCCGGAGAAGAGATGAGGTTTGTGCGCTCCTGTTACCTTGAGCAGGGTCTTCACACTAACACATACAGCTACTCTAAGCCTGGTGATATCATACTGGGGGGAATTATACAGATGCAGAATGAGGAGGACTATGACTTTGAAATACTTAAATATACAGATAAGCCACATCATTATTCTACAATAAGGTAAGTACAAATTTGCTATGTATTCTAATATCCAATTTTTTATTATGTTAGTGTTAGTGTGCATTGGTATGGTGTAGAAAGGAGACATGTTAATACTTTATTAATTACATTTAAAAAAACTTTAATCATTTAGCAGAAATTGTATTAATGATTTTGAAGAAATCCTCAGGTCTATAACAGACATCTGCAAAGAAAAATTATTTGTTCCAAAAAAAAAAAAAAATGCCATGAACAAATTTAGTTTATAAACTAATTTGTTTTGTCAAAATATTAATGCAATAATTATTTTTGGATAAATATTAATTCAATGGTTATTTTCTATGGAAGGAGCAAAAAAAAACAAATAAAAAAAAAAACAATTTTATTAAAAAAAAAAAACAAAAAAAAAAAAACAACAGCTTTTCATACCATGTCCTTCATTTAATTGTGCTGTAATCCTGTAACGCATGGAACAGAACTCACATAGTGCATCACATACTGCAATTTCAGAAACAGAACTCATTGGAGTGCTGTTTAGCGATTTCGCTAAAAGCTAATTGCGCTAGACGTAAACTTTTTGCACGTATCGGGTTGCGCTGGTATTATGAGTTGAAAATAAAATGTTATCACACTAACTTGACGAGCGCAAAAATAAATCTATTTAAAAATACTTAAAACATATTCTGCTATGTGCAGAACATAGGAATGCCAAGTATTTACTATTTATTTATTTTTTTTAAATCTTTTTATTGTGAGAACAATAATAACAAACAATCTGAAGGAACAAAGTCATCAAATAGGTCCACACAGGGTTACATAGGTCAATAAATGCTTGACATAAACAGTAGACTGGGGTGTAGAATATATTAAGGTGGAAGAGAAGAAGTTAATAATATATATAGTATGGCCACCAGGAGTAACAAGATGACTACATTCCTTAAATAAATGGGATAGGCATAACAGTTCTCAATTTTACTTATTACATCATATAGTATATAATGTCACGTGTTACTAGTTGTCTTGCAGGCTGTTTCTAGGGCGGGGAGGGGAGGGCAAGGATAGAGAGGGGAGAGAAAAATAAAACAAAAGGGGGAAAAGGTGGGGGAATAGGGATGAAGAATTACATAGTGTGAGAGTAGAATAAGATATTGGGTCTTTAGTTTGGGAATTTATCTATCCAAGGGGACCAGATCTCTATAAATGAATCCATCTTATCTAGTACAGAATATGAGTAGGATTCCATTTTCTGTATATAATGTACAGTGTTCATGCTTTGTGAAATAGTGGGGGGTAATTTCTGTTTCCAAGCCCTAGAAATTTCCAGTTTAGTGGCCATAAATAGATAGATATAAAGGGACTTATGGGCTTGGGGCATTGTTGGGAACCCTATATTCAACAGGGAGGTGTGAGAATTCAGGGTATAAGTAAGGTTAATAGAGTTGCAAATGTGAAATAACTGTGTCCAAACTTGTGTGATTTTAGGGCAGGACCACCATATGTGACTCTGTGTTCCCATCATACCGCACCCTCTCCAACATGTGGGGGGGTGGTTGATATGGATCTTGTGCAAGGTATAAGGGACCAAATGCTACCTAACCATAATTTTGTAGTATACCTCCCATAGGGTCGCGCAATGAAGCAGCTTCTTCGTGAAGAGTATCTCCCTATGCCATGTTTCAGTATTGACTGTGAAATTGAGCTCTCCCTCCCAGGTGGAATGTTGCGAGATCTTCAGGTGTGATTGAGAGTCAAGCAGAAGATCGTAGTGAAAGGAAAGAGTTCCTCCTAACGAGGAAGGTGAAATCCATCTATGTTCCCATTTAGTGGGCACTCTAAGGTCTTGTCTGGGGAATCCCCAAGATCTAAGAAAAGAGCAGAGATGGAAGGCCTCAAACTGAAGTGTGGGGGGGATCTGTATATCAGCACAGACACTACTGTGTGAAAGTATACCTGTACGCCCATAGAGATCTAAAACTGTAGTTACCCCAAATCCCCGCCAGGCCATTATGTATGGGTCGGGGAGACAAAAGAGGGATCCTGCGATCGTCTGCTGTGGGGAGGGATGCCAAGTATTTACTTTAAATACACAGTATAACACTTTATAAAATTTAAATATTGCATTAATATGATTTTTCATATTTTTATCTACTTGCTGCAAATATCTCTAATGCACCTCTATATATGTGTACATATGTATTAATGTGTTTATATGTGTAAATATGTCTGTTAATACATATATAGAAGTGTATATACAGTATAGAAATATATATATATATATATATATATATATATAGAGAGAGAGAGAGAGAGAGAGACAGAGAGAGAGTATTGCATTGAGCAATGATACTTTTTTATTGGACTAACAATACATTAATAAGATGAAAAGCTTTCAGAAGAGTGTCTTCCTTTTTCAAGTCTGAAGCAATACTAACCAATTTGATGAAATTTACAGATTATGGGGGCGATCCGATATACGGCATAGTTTTCGGCGCAAGCGAGGGAACCCGTGCCACCCGTAATTTTACCTCACAACTCAAGCTATCACATATACTGCGCTGTCAGTTGCTAAAGTGAAAAACTAGCGATGTCCAGAAATCTGCGTAAGTACAAATTTCTGGAGTCGCCAGTGACTTACGGCACTTTAGAAACTGCTGCCGCCTACAAAAACTGACTAAATTATAAAATCTCCTGTAACTGTCTAACATGCCTCCCAAACATAGCCCAACATGTATACCCCTCTATCCGCAATCCCCCCTCTCACTCCTAACAATAAATGTATTAACCCCTAAACCGCCGCTCCCGGACCCCGCCGCCAGCTACATTAAAGGGACAGTATACACTCATTTTCATATAACTTCATGTAATAGACACTACAATAAATAATAAGATGCACAGATACTGATATAAAAATCCAGTATAAAACTGTTTAAAAACGTACTTAGAAGCTTTCAGTTTAGCTCTGTTGAAAAGTAAGCTGGAAAGCCCACTGCAAGTGTGAAATAAGACACTCCCCCCATCCCCCTTCTTTTGCATATGAAAAGACCCTTTACACAAACAGGAGCAAGCTGGAGAAGGTAGCTGATGCTATTCAAATAAAACTTTGGGGCTTGGTTAGGAGTCTGAAAATCAGAGCAATGTTATTTAAAAATAAGCAAAAGTATACATTTTTAAAAAAAAAAAAAAACTTTATGGGCTTTATAAATAGATCATCTACAAAACATTTATGCAAAGAAAAAATGAGTGTATAATGGCCCTTTAACTATATTACCCCCTAATGTGAGCCCACTACACCGCCACCACTTCTATTAAAACTATTACCCCTTAATGTGAGCCCCCTACCCCGCTGCCACCTATTTTAACTACATTACCCCCTAATCTAATCCCCCTACACTGCCGCCACCTATATTAAATGTATTAACCCCTAATTTAATCCCCCTACACCGCCACCACCTATATTAAATATATTAACCCCTAATCTAATCCCCCTACAACGCCGCCACCTATATTAAATATATATATACCCCTAATCTAATCCCCCTACAACGCTGTCACCTATATTAAATATATTAACCTGATCGGAACAGCCAATAGAATGCGAGCTCAATCTGATTGGCTGAATGGATCAGCCAATCGGATTGAACTTGATTCTGATTGGCTGATTCCATCAGAATATTCCTACCTTAATTCCGATTGGCTGATAGAATCCTATCAGTCAATCGGAATTCGAGGGACGCCATCTTGGATGACGTCATTTAAAGGAACCTTCATTCGTCGTTCAGTCGTCGGCCAGGATGGATGTTCCGCGTCGGAGGTCTTCAGGATGCTGCCGCTCCGCTCCGGATGGATGACGATAGAAGATGCCTCTTGGATGAAGACTTCAATCAGATGGAAGACCTCTTCTGCCCCACTTGGATGAAGACTTCTACCGGATGGAGGACCTCTTCTTGCTCCGCTTGGATGAAGAATTTGGCTCGGCTGGGTGAAGACGACTCAAGGTAGGGAGATCTTCAGGGGCTTAGTGTTAGGTTTTTTTAAGGGGGATTTGGGTTAGATTAGGGTTATGTGGGTGGTGGGTTGTAATGTTGGGGGGGGTATTGTATGTTTTTTTTTACAGGCAAAAGAGCTGAACTTCTTGGGGCATGCCTTGCAAAGGGCCCTGTTCAGGGCTGGTAAGGTAAAAGAGCTTTGAACTTTAGTAATTTAGAATAGGGTAGGGCATTTTTTTATTTTGGGGGGCTTTGTTATTTTATTAGGGGGCTTAGAGTAGGTGTAATTAGTTTAAAATTGTTGTAATATATTTCTAATATTTGTAAATATTTTTTTATTTTTTGTAACTTAGTTCTTTTTTATTTTTTGTACTTTAGTTAATTTATTTCATTGTATTTATTTGTAGGAATTGTATTTAATTTATTTATTGATAGTGTAGTGTTAGGTTTAATTGTAGATAATTATAGGTATTTTATTTAATTTATTTATTGATAGTGTAGTGTTAGGTTTAATTGTAACTTAGGTTAGGATTTATTTTACAGGTAAATTTGTAATTTTTTTAACTATTTTAGCTAGTAAATAGTTCTTAACTATTTAATAGCTATTGTACCTGGTTAAAATAAATACAAAGTTACCTGTAAAATAAATATTAATCCTAAAATAGCTATAATATCATTATAATTTATATTGTAGCTATATTAGGATTTATTTTACAGGTAAGTATTTAGCTTTAAATAGGAATAATTTATTTAATAAGAGTTAATTAATTTCGTTAGATTAAAATTATATTTAATTTAGGGGGGTGTTAGTGTTAGGGTTAGACTTAGCTTTTGGGGTTAATACATTTATTAGAATAGCGGTGACCTCCAGTCGGCATATTAGGGGTTAATAATTGAAGTTAGGTGTCGGCGATGTTAGGGAGGGCAGATTAGGGGTTAATACTATTTATTATAGGGTTAGTGAGGCGAATTAGGGGTTAATAACTTTATAATAATAGCGGTGCGGTCCGCTCGGCAGATTAGGGGTTAATAAGTGTAGGCAGGTGGAGGCAACGTTGTGGGGGGCAGATTAGGGGTTAATAAATATAATATAGGGGTCGGCGGTGTTAGGGGCAGCAGATTAGGGGTACATAGGGATAATGTAAGTAGCGGCGGTTTACGGAGCGGCAGATTAGGGGTTAAAAATAATATACAGGGGTAAGCGATAGCGGGGGCGGCAGATTAGGGGTTAATAAGTGTAAGGTAAGGGGTGTTTAGACTCGGGGTACATGTTAGGTGCAGACGTAGGAAGTGTTTCCCCATAGCAAACAATGGGGCTGCATTAGGAGCTGAACGCGGCTTTTTTGCAGGTGTTTTTTTTTTCCAGCTCAAACAGCCCCATTGGGGATATCGTGCACGAGCACGTTTTTGAGGCTGGCCGCGTCCGTAAGCAACTCTGGTATTGAAAGTTGAAGTTGCGTTAAATATGCTCTACGCTCCTTTTTTGGAGCCTAACGCAGCCATTCTGTGGACTCTCAATACCAGAGTTATTTTAAAGGTGCGGCCAGAAAAAAGCCAGCGTTAGATTCGCGGGTCGTTACCGACAAAACTCTAAATCTAGCCGATAGTTAATATAGTTATTATATTATATATATTAACTATATTAACCCTATCTAACCCTAACACCCCTAACTTAATTATTATTGCAATAAATCTAAAGAATATTAATCTTATTAACTAAAATATTCCTATTTAAAACTATATACTTACCTATAAAATAAACCTTAAGATAACTACAATATAATTAATAATAATTACATTGTAGCTATTTTAGGGTTTATATTTATTTTACAGGTAACTTGGTATTTATTTTAACTAGGTACAATAGCTATTAAATAGTTAATAACTATTTAATAGCTACCTAGCTAAAATAATTACCAATTTACCTGTAAAATACCAGTATCTATTGTGTTTTAACACTTAATTGGGCAATATGGCCCCTCTTGTTCATTACCATATCTTTTTTGTAAATGATTATTTTCAAAGTGCCTTCATTTTTCTTATTATTTTTTATTACATTTTTTATTTTGTCTATTTTCTTTCTTTCATAAAAAACTGTTTTCTAGGTAATCTGGAATAATATTTTTTTTTTAATGTAAATAGTGATGCAATTTTCTAATAAGCCAAGTATTGCAATACTTTCACAAGTAATATGTTCTTTTGTTTTTAAGCACACAATCTAATGCATTCTGAAGGGGCTAGGTATTAAATTAACAAGGAGAAACTTCATGTGTGAAACTGATCAAATTACAAAATTTAAAGATCATTCTCCTATTGGTTCCTGCCACTTTAAATTCATTAGCTTCCATTACTTGCACTTAGCATCTATGAGTAAGCGCATACCAGCGCGAAACATGTTAGATAGCTAACTACCCTCCTTGTCATTTTTGTGTCTCTCCTATTGTAATGGAATAAAGTCTTTTTTCTACCTGTTGCTCAGCAGCCTTCCGTTTTTTCCTTGCTGAGTCTTTTGCGGTTGTCTGCCGTTTTTTGGTTCGCTCCACACATACCCCCCTCTCCCAGCCTTGGTTTAACCCACTCACCCCTCCGGTCCTAAGCGGAAGTAAAATGTAGCAGCTCTGCTCCCTCCCTACTCTACAAAAACACCTACACTATCAATAAATTAATTACATAAACTACAATTATCTAAACTAAAATATAATTAAATACACTAAACTAAATTACAAAAAACAAACAAACAAACAAACACTAAATTACAAAAAATATAAAAAGATTACAAGAATTTTAAGCTAATTACACCTAATCTAAGCCCCGTAATAAAATAACAAAGCCCCCAAAATAAAAAAATGTCCCTACCCTAAACTAAATTACAAAAAGTAATCAGCTCTATTACCAGACCTTAAAAGGGCCTTTTGTGGGGTATTGCCCCAAAGTAATCAGCTCTTTTACCTGTGGAAAAAAAGAACAACCCCCCCCTCATTACAACCCACCACCCACACACCTCTACTCTAAAACCCACCCTATCCCCCCTTAAAAAAACCTAAGTCTAACCTCCAAGTGCTCCTTACCTGTCCTGAAGACCGGCGGAGAAGGTCCTGTTCCAGGCGGAGAAATATTCTTCCAGGTCGGCGACCTCTTCTTCTTCCAGGAACCAGCCAACGCGGAGCGGAGGAGTTGAAGACCGATGACCGCGGAGCTGAAGACCGCCCTCCCTGGAAATGAAGACCGGTGATGCAGGAACTGAAGATCGGCGACGCTGAAACTGAAGACCGGAGCCATGGAGCGTGGAAGATCCTCTTAAGACGATCGTCGCTGTACACTGAATCAGAATTCAAGGTACGTGATTAAAAATGGCGTCCCTTGAATTCCTATTGGCTGATTTGAGCCTTTAAATTCAAATTAGCCAATCGGATGAAAGCTACTTTAATTATATTGGCTGATTTGAATAGCCAATAGAATAAGAGCTACTGTAATTCTATTGGCTGATTAGAATAGCCAATAGAATTACAGTAGCTCTTATTGTATTGGCTAATCAAAGGGGGGTCAGATTACAGTTAAAAGAGCTGATTACTGGGGATAATGCCCCGCAAAAGGCCCTTTTAAGGGCTGGTAATAGAGCTGGTTACTTTGGGGCAATGCCCCGAAAAAAGGCCCTTTTCAGGGCTATTTGTAATTTAGTTTAGGGTAGGGACATTTTAGTATTTTAGGGGTTTTACATTTATTATAGGTGGCGGCGGTGTAGGGGGATTAGATTAGGGGTTAATCATTTTAATATCGGTGGTAGGGAGGATTCGATTAGGGGGTAATGTAGTTAAAATAGGTGGCGGCGGTGTAGGGGGATCATATTAGGGGGTAATATAGTTAATGTAGGTGGCGGCGGGGTAGGGGGCTCACATTAGGGGGTAATATAGTTAATGTAGGTGGCGGCGGTGTAGGGGGCTCACATTAGGGGTTAATATAGTTAAAATAGGTGGTGGCGGTGTACGGGGATTAGATTAGGGGGTAATGTAGTTAAAATAGGTGGCGGCTGGGTAGGGGGCTCACATTAGTGGGTAATAATTTTAATATAGATGGCGGTGGTTTAGGGGGATTACATTATGGGTTAATAATTTTTTATTAGGGATTGCATCGGGGGATTGCGATTGCGGTTGACAGGTAGATAGACATTGTGCATGCATTAGGTGTTAGGTTTTATTTTGCAGGCAGTTTAGGGAGATACGGGGCTCCAATATTTAGTGTAAGGCTTACTACGCCTGCAATTTGTGGCGAGGTGAAAATGGAGTAAGATATCTCCATTTTCGCCACGTACGTCCTTACGCTGTATATTGGATACCAAACTGCGCGGGTTTGGTATACCTGTCTATGGGCCAAAAAACTATGGCCGAAGGCAGAAATATACAAGCATAACTTCTATGTTACGCCGTATATGTGATACCAAACCAGCGCAAAATTTGGCTGGCGACGCTGCATATCGGATCGGGCCCTATATCTTAAAACATAGGATAGCTAAAGAGACAGAAAGTGTTACAGAGGTCTGAAAGCAGGGGGGGGCGGAGGGTGTCATAAAAATCATGAGGGGGGTTTAGGAGACAGAGGCAAAAAATGCTGTTATTACTTGCTGTGCTATTGACAAAGGTGTCAGTAGGGACACTAAAACGTTTGGGAAGCATGGACTTTTAACTTTTGAAATAAATGTGAGGTTTTAACGCTTTTTGCAAAATCCGGTGAGTGCTGTGCTTAATGTTCTAAGTTGAGCTGTTTACTTTGATACACAAAGCACTACGGTGGCTGTCTCCAGTATAAGTGAGTTCACTGGTTCTGGGGGAATAAAATAAATAAATAAAAATAAATATATATATATATATATATATATATATATATACATAAGTTAACATATTTAGGCATGTATATGCATGTATCTCAATGTCATATATTTGAACCCATATAGCTTTTGTGTGCAATATTTTTTATAAATAATTTTTATTAGATGGTGTTATTATGAGCGTAAGTGTAATTTGTAATGTATTTTAGAAATGTTTTGTGACACTTTTTTGTTTCGCAAAACAGTTAAAGGGACACTGAACCGTAATTTTTTTATTTCGTGATTCAGACAGAGCATGCAATTTTAAGCAACTTTCTAATTTACTCCTATTATTAATTTGTCTTCGTTCTCTTGCTATCTTTATTTGAAAAAGAAAGCATCTAAGCCTTTTTTTTATTCAGAACTCTGGACAGTACTTTTTATTGGTGGATGAATTTATTCACCAATCAGCAAGGTTGTTCACAAAAATGGGCCGGCATCTAAACTTACATTCTTGCATTTCAAATAAAAATACCAAGAGAATGAAGAGAATTTGATAATTGGAGTAAATTAGAATGTTGCTTAAAATTTCATGCTCTATCTGAATCATGAAAGAAAAAATTTGGGTTCAGTGTCCCTTTAACCATAGCTTTGAGTAAGCGCTAATTCGATTAGAACTAACTTGAATTGTGTTCATGTGATCTCGAAAAATAGTAATACCAGCGCAATTTAACATGCTCGCAAACGTTGGCGAAAACCCGATATTGCTTGCGCACAAACATTTGCGCTTCACTCATTATCTTGGCCCATAGTGTGTGACTTAGTGTAATGTAGGAAACAGAGCTCACATAGTGTGTCACATAGTGTAATGTTAGGAACAGAGCTCACATGGGGCTAGATTACAAGTGGAGTGCTATTTAGTGCTCCCGCCCAAGTGATAACTTTGCTAGAAGAAATCTTTTTGCATGCGTTGAGTTGCGATATAGCAACCAAGTTAAAGTATTCTCCCCAAATAAGAGCACAGAAGAAAAAAAAATTAAAAAAAAATCTATGGATTGTTTAGATTTATTTTTTTACAGTATGTATAATAACTTTTAATAATTCTTATAATTGTTTGGTATTTTAAATGTAATATTTCAAAACCACGCTTTCAGATAAAAACTTCTTCATGCACACTAACCCAACACTGCTTTGGACCCAAACTGCAAAACCACAAATGCATTTAACATATTGTACATTATTAAGTTCTATACATAGAATTTGTTTTTATTTGTTTTACACACACACACATATATATATGAGTAGATTTGCAGGTATGGGTATATACGGATATATATATATATATATATATATATATATATATATATATACATATATATATATATAATGATATATATGTACAATAAAAATAACATATTGTCAGTGAAGAACATTGGAATATGAAATATGTACAGTATTTATACAGTAAAACACATAAATACATATGTACACACATGTATACACACACATACAGTATATATATATATATGAATACATACACGTTTAGACATGTATATGTATGTTTATATACATTATATCCCTTTGAAGTCAAACACCTTTTCATATACCATATACTTTTAAACCCTTAGAACTTTTTTTAATATTTATGTAACTAATTTTTATCAGATACTGTTTATATTAGTGTAGCTGTTAAGTTGAATATATTTATGTTGTGTTTAGTGCAACTTTTTTTAGCGCACTATTCTCTGTGCAAGGTCTTCAGTCATGCTAACACGACTAGTGCAAAATTTGATTGCGGTCAAGCCACAGATGGATCCAGGGTAGGGGGGGTAAGGAGTAAATTGCCCCTACTGACAGCTAGGACTGTGTGTGTTTCAATAAAGCAGATGAGTAGTAGTTTTTTTCTGCAGAGAGGCACAAAGCTGCACATGTTAACATGAGCTGCCAGACCTAGTTTAGCTCAACGCTTCCCCGCTCTATCTTTCCCTCCCCTTACTCCTTCAATAGGATGACCTTTAACCCACTGAGGACCTGTAGCTGAGGATCGCATTGGGTCAGTGATAGTAATGTAGGACTCCACCTTAACTGACTGATTAAAAGTTTATTCATAGCAGTTTTCTTCTCCCTGGACTTACGCTTATCGGGCTGTGACACTTAGAGCACATACTCTCACCTTGCTCCTGGTTGTACACTTTTACCTGCACCTCTGTCTGTCTTTACTGCAGCTTGTGGGTCAAGTACACTTATCCAGAACTGCTCTCTATCTTTATTGGGGGTTTAGAAAGCATGTGAAGTGGATGTAATGGTTACTAAATCTGTGGGTTTAATAGGAACAGAAGATGTGTCAGTCATTTGCAGCAATGACATAGGAAGCCTTAAAGAGAGCCAAGGTCATAACATTGGGTGTTTCTGAAGTAAAAATGAAGGTAACAGATGGTATGAGACTGAAGGAAGACTTGGCACCTGTATATTCTAGGATAGGTAATAATAAAGTAGCAGAGGATAGTTGGGGCGTAATGGTAGTATAGCAACAGCTGTAGTGCTGTAAAGGGTTGAGAAAGTAAAATCATCTCACGGGACAGCTTTAGTTCTGTAGAAGCAGGCCCTCTTGTTGTTGCTGAGAAGCTGCTGGGTGCATGTGTTTGGCAGCATTGCCCCAGGTGCCAGTGCCCTTTTTATTTTATTATTATTATCAGATATTTATAAAGCAACAGCAGATTATGTAGCGCTATACAAGAAATAATGGAACATTACAGGGATGCATTAACCCCTTAACGACTGAGGACGTGCAGGGTACGTTCCTCAGAAAAAAGGCAGTTAACGCCTGAGAACGTACCCTGCACGTCCTCAGTGTGGAAAGCAGCTGGAAGCGATCCTGATCACTTCCAGCTGTTTTCCGGTTATTGCAGGATGCCTCGATATTGAGGCATCCTGCAATAACATTTTTTACCCCTCTGGTGCAGAGAGAGCCACTCTGTGGCCCTCTCTGCACCGGACATCGATGGCCGCATTCGTTGGTGGGTGGGAGCTGAAGTGGGAGGTGGGTGGGCGGCCATCAATGGCTTCTTGGTCAGAGAGGGGGGCGGGATCGGGGGCGGTATCGCCGGGGGCGCGCACAGGTGCGCGCGTGCACGGGGGGTGGTGGGCGGGCGCATGCACGGGGAGGGACCGGGTGGGAACCACTTACACTACAGAAACGGGTTTTTTTATTATGGGGAGAAAGGAGGGATAAAATCCCTCTAAAGTCATCTAAGGGATCTGGGAGGGGGTGGGGGATTAGTCTTGGGGGGGGGGAAGCTACACTGCAGAAAAAACAAAAATAAAAAAAAATAAAAACATTTTTACATGCAAACTGGGTACTGGCAGACAGCTGCCAGTACCCAAGATGGCCCCCAATAAGGCAGAGGGGGAGGGTTAGAGAGCTGTTTTGGGGGGGATCAGGGAGGTTGGGGGCTAAGGGGGGGAAATCTTACACAGCAGCATATGTAAATATGCTATATATAAAAAAAGGATACCTTTTATTTTAGTACTGGCAGACTTTCTGCCAGTACTTAAGATGGCGGGGACAATTTTTGGGGTGGGGGAGGAAAGAGAGCTCTTTGGGAGGGATCAGGGGGTCTGATGTGTCAGGTGGGAAGCTGATCTCTACACTAAAGCTAAAATTAACCCTGCAAACTCCATACAAGCTACCTAATTAACCCCTTCATTGCTGGGCATAATTAACGTGTTGTGCGCAGTGGCATTTAGCGGCCTTCTAATTACCAAAAAGCAACACCAAATCCATATATGTCTGCTATTTTTGAACAAAGGAGACCCCAGAGAAGCATTTACAACCATTTGTGCCATAATTGCACAAAATGTTTGTAAATGATTTCAGTGAGAAATCTAAAATTTTGAAAAATTTAACGTTTTTCTTTATTTGATCGCATTTGGCGGTGAAATGGTGGCATGAAATATACCAAAATGGGCGTAGATCAATACTTTGGGTTGTCTACTACACTACACTAAAGCTAAAATTACCCCAAAAAGCTCCCTACATGCTCCCTTATTAACCCCTTCCCTGCTGTGCATAATACACGCATGGTGCGCAGTGGCATTTAGCGGCCTTCTAATTACCAAAAAGCAACGTCAAAGCCATATATGTCTGCTATTTCTGAACAAAGGGGATTCCAGAGAAAAATTTACAACCATTTATGCCATAATTGCACAAGCTGTTTGTAAATAATTTCAGTGAGAATCCTAAAGTTTGTGAAAAAATTTGTGAAAAAGTGAACAATTTTTTTTATTTGATCGCATTTGGTGGTGAAATGGTGGCATGAAATATACCAAAATGGGCTTAGATCAATACTTTGGGATGTCTTCTAAAAAAAAATATATACATGTCAAGGGATATTCAGGTATTCCTGACAGATATCAGGGTTCCAATGTAACTAGCGCTCATTTTGAAAAAAAGTGGTTTGGAAATAGCAAAGTGCTACTTATATTTATTGCCCTATAACTTGCAAAAAAAAAGCAAAGAACGTGTAAACATTGGGTATTTCTAAACTCTGGACAAAATTTAGAAATTATTTAGCATGGGTGTTTTTTGGTGGTTGTAGATGTGTAACAGATTTTGGGGGACAAAGTTAGAAAAAGTGTGTTTTTTTCCATTTTTTCCTCATATTTTATATATTTTTTTATAGTAAATGATAAGATATGATGAAAATAATGGTATCTTTAGAAAGTCCATTTAATGGCGAGAAAAACGGTATATAATATGTGTGGGTACAGTAAAAGAGTAAGAGGAAAATTACAGCTAAACACAAACACTGCAAAAATGTAAAAATAGTCTTGGTCCCAAATGGACAGAAAATGGAAAAGTGCTGTGGTCATTAAGGGGTTAAATACACAAACAAGTGTAATATTGGGGAACATTACAGTTGTAGGTGCAATAATTGAATTATAAAAAAAAGGGATGAATTCCCTGCCCTTGAGCACAATCAGTAGTAGTACAAAGTAGCCTACAGGTAGAGAGGCTCTCAAGTTACAATCTAAAGGAGAGGGAATGGACAGAAAAGGTGAGGGAGAAGGGAAATATGTCTGATATAAGGCAGTGTAAACTGAGAGTGAGTGAAATGTGTGGTGAGTAAATGAGGGTTGGAAAAGTGTAACAGAATATGATAAAGTGTCAGTTCAGAGGCTGTGAGTGTGAGGTAGTGTCTCTATCCTGGATCATTAGTGACAGCTGCACCTAATTGCTGTTAGGTGTTTATACATTAAGGTAAACACCAGGGTGGGAGGTAGAGGGAGGCTTGGTGGGCTAGTGCGTGCAGAGAGCCTGTAGGATTGCTGTGAGGTCTGTGTGAGAAAGAGAGTTTTAAAGGTAAAACTTCCTGTTGATAAAGGGTAGGTGTATGGGGAGGTAGGTGTATAGTGGGGGGTGTATGGGGGGAGGTGTAGCTTGGAGAGGGGAATGTTAAAACCAATTCCAAATTAGCCCAACAGATATAAAAATAAAATGCACTCATTGGCATCTATTTATTAAGCCGTCAACTTACCTGCATTTGACGGCACCAACATCGCTGCCGCGGACCTGAATACGTTCTCCAAAATTACCAAAAAAGCTGTCAAAAAGCTGTGCACCAAGTATGGAGCGATGAGCAGCGGACTGTTGTTAACTAAAAGTCATCGATCTCGCTGCTCTTCGTCTTTTCCCAGCTTTATTGGTAAACTGTCACTAAACACCGACACTATACTAAACTGTTTTACCCCAGCAACTAATTAAAGTTATTAACCCTTAAACCGCCGCTCCCGGAGCCCACCGCCACCTACATTATATTTATTAAACCCTAATCTGCCCCCCTACACCGCAGCCACCTACATTATATTTATTAACCCCTAATCTGCCCCCCCTACACCACCGCCACCTAAATTATATTTATTAACCCCTAATCTGCCCCCCTACACCACCGCCACCTACATTATATTTATTAACCCCTAATCTGCCCCCCTACACCGCCGCCACCTAAATTATATTTTTTAACCCCTAATCTGCCCCCCTACACTGCCGCCACCTACATTATATTTATTAACCCCTAATCTGCCCCCCCTACACCGCCGCCATCTACATTATATTTATTAACCCCTAATCTGTCCCCCCTACACCGCCGCCACCTACATTATATTTATTAACCCCAAATCTGCCCCCCCTACACCGCCGCCACTATATTACATTTATTAACCCCTAAACCTAAGTCTAAACCTAACCCTATCACCACCTAACTTAAATATAATTAAATAAATATAAATAAATATTCCTATCATTAACTAAATTATTACTATTTAAAACTAAATACTTACCTATAAAATAAACCCTAAGATAGCTACAATATAACTAATAGTTACATTGTAGCTATTTTAGGATTTATTTTTATTTTACAGGCAAGTTTGTATTTTTTTAACTAGGTAGAATAGTTATTAAATAGTTATTAACTATTTAATAACTACCTAGCTAAACTAAATACAAATATACCTGTAAAATAAAACCTAACCTAAGTTACAATTACACCTAACACTACACTATAATTAAATTAAATCCCTAAATTAACTACAATTAAATAAAATTAAATAAAATCATCTAAAGTACAAAAAAACCCCACTAAATAACAGAAAATAATAAAATAATTACAAGATTTTTAAACTAATTACACCTAATCTAATTCTCCTAACAAAATAAAAAAGTCCCCCAAAATAAAAACCCTACCCTACACTAAATTACAAATAGCCCTAAAAAGTAATCAGCTCTTTTACCTGAAAAAAAAGTACAATACCCTCCAAACATTAAAACCCACCACCCACACAAACAACCCTACTCTAAAACCCACCCAATCCCCCCTTAAAAAAAACTAACACTAACCCCTTGAAGATCACCTTACCTTGAGAAGTCTTCAACCAACCGGGCCGAAGTCCTCAATGAAGCCAGGTGAAGTGATCCTCCAGATGGGCAGAAGTCTTCATCCAAGCAGGGCAGAAGAGGTCCTCCAGATGGGTAGAAGTCTTCATCCATCCGGCACGGAGCGGCTCCATCTTCAAAACATCCGATGCGGAGCATCCTCTTCTTCCGATCCAATCAGCCAATAGGATTGAGCTTGCATTCTATTGGCTGATTGGAACAGCCAATAGAATGTGAGCTCAATCCTATTGGCTGATCGGATCAGCCAATATGATTGAACTTCAATCCTATTGGCTGATTACATCAACCAATAGGATTTTTCCTACCTTAATTCCGATTGGCTGATAGAATAGATAGGATGTCTTGAAGATGGAGCCGCACCGCGCCGGATGGATGAAGATAGAAGATGCCGTCTGGATGAAGACTTCTGCCCGTCTGGAGGACCTCTTCTTTCCAGCTTGGATGAAGACTTCTGCCCCTCTGGAGGACCACTTCGCCCAGCTTCATTGAGGACTTCGGCCCAGTTGGGTGAAGACTTCTCAAGGTAAGGTGATCTTTAAGGGGTTAGTGTTAGGTTTTTTTAAGGGGGGATTGGGTGGGTTTTAGAGTAGGGTTGGGTGTGTGGGTGGTGGGTTTTAATGTTGGGGGGTATTGTACTTTATTTTTCAGGTAAAAGAGCTGATTACTTTGGGGAAATGCCCTGCAAAAAGCCATTTTAAGGGCTATTTGTAATTTAGTGTAGTGTAGGGCTTTTTTTTTTTGGGGGGGGGGGGGCTTTTTTATTTTGTTAGGGGGATTAGATTAGGTGTAATTAGTTTAACAATCTTGTAATTATTTTATGTAATTTAGTGGGGGGGTTTTGTACTTTAGATAATTTTATATAATTTTATTTAATTGTAGTGTAGTGTTAGGTGTAATTGTAACTTAGGTTAGGTTTTATTTTACAGGTATATTTGTATTTAATTTAGCTATGTAGTTATTAAATAGTTAATAACTATTTACTTACTATTCTACCTAGTTAAAATAAATACAAACTTGCCTGTAAAATAAAAATAAGTCCAAAGATGTAACTATTAGTTATATTGTAGCTATCTTAGGGTTTATTTTATAGTTAAGTATTTAGTTTTAAATAGGAATAATTTATTTAATGCTAGGAATAATTATTTATATTTATTTAAATTATATTTAAGTTATGGGGTGTTAGGGTTAGACTTAGGTTTAGGGGTTAATAAATTTAATATAGTGGCGGCGGTGTAGGGGGGGCAGATTAGGGTTTAATAAATATAATGTAAGTGGTGGCGGTGTAGGGGGGGGCAGATTAGGGGTTAATAAATATAATGTAGGTGGCAGTGGGCTCCAGGAGCGGCGGTTTAGGGGTTAAACACTTTATTTCGTTTTGGCGGGCTCCAGGAGCAGCGGTTTAGGGGTTAATAAGTATAATGTAGGTGGCGGCGGTGTAGGGGGGGAATATTAGGGGTGTTTAGACTCGGGGTACATGTTAGGGTGTTAGGTGTAAACATTATTATAGGAATCAATAGGATATCGGGCAGCAGCGAACGTAAGCTTTTGCTGCTTTCAGACTCCCATTGATTCCTATGGCATTGAAAACCAGGTACGCTGGGCCGGAATAGTGCAGAGCGTACCTGCTAGTTATTTGATAACTAGCAAAAGTAGTCAGATTGTGCCAAACTTGCATTCGGAACATCTGGGGCCCCATCTGATATGCAGCGTCGCCCGCAAAAGCCGGCGGCGCCGGATTTTGCGTGGGTTTGGTATCCTATATACAACGCCGCATATAAATGCGGCACGTATATTTCACCTGTTGGGCGTAGTTTTTTTTCCCATAGACTAACATATAAAACCCGCGCAATTTGGTATCCAATATCCAGCGCAAGGCCTTACGTGGCGAAAATGGAGAAAACTTACTCCATTATCACCTCGCCATAAAATGCAGCCATAGCAGGCCTTGCGCTGAGTATGGGAGCACCGTAACTCCCTAAAATGCCTGCAAAAATACACCTAACGCATGCGCAATGTCTATCTACCTGTCAACCGCAATCCCCCACCTCAATACCTAATAAAGTGTTTAATCCCTAAACTGCCACTGCCGGAGCCCACCGCCACCTACATTATATGTATTAACCCCTAAACCGCTGCTCCCGGACCCCGCTGCACCTAAATAAAGTGTTTAACCCCTAAACTGCCGCTCCCGGACACCGCCGCCACTAAATAAAGTGTGTAACCCCTAATCCACCACTCCCGGACCCCGCCGCCACCTACATTTAATTTATTAACCCCTAATCTGACCCCCCTACTCTGCTGCAACCTACATTAAATATATTAACCTCTAATCTGACCCCCTGCACCGCTGCCACCTACATTAAATATATTAACCCCTAATCTGAACCCCCTACACCGCCGCCACCTACATTAAATATATTAACCTCTAATCTGACCCCCCTACACCGCCGCCACCTACATTAAATATATTAACCTCTAATCTGACCCCCCTACACCGCCGCCACCTACATTAAATATATTAACCTCTAATCTGACCCCCCTACACCGCCGCCACCTACATTAAATGTATTACCCCCTAAACCTAAGTCTAACCCTAACACCCCCTAACTTAATTATTATTTAAATAAATATAAATAATATTAATATTATTAACTAAATTATTCCTATTTAAAACTAAATTTTTACCTATAAAATAAACCCTAAGATAGCTACAATATAATTAATAATTACATTGTAGCTATTTTAGGATTTATATTTATTTTACAGGTAACTTTGTATTTATTTTAACTAGGTACAATAGCTATTGAATAGTTAATAACTATTTAATAGATACCTAGTTAAAATAATTACAAAATTACCTGTAAAATAAATCCTAACCTAAGTTACAAATACACCTAACACTACACTATCAATAAATTAATTAAATAAATTAACTACAATTATCTAAAATAAAATACAATTAAATAAACTAAACTATATTACAAAATAAACAAACACTAAATTGCAAAAAATAAAAAAAAAATATTACAAGAACTTTAATCTAATTACACCTAATCTAAGCCCCCTAATAAAATACCCCCCCCCCAATAATAAAATGCCCTACCCTATACAAAATTTCATATAGCCCTTAAAAGGGCCTTTTGCGGGGCATTGCCTCAAAGTAATCAGCTCTTTTACCTGTAAAAAAAAGAACAATACTCCCCCAACATTACAACCCACCACCCACACACCCCTACTCTAAAACCAACCCGATCCCCCCTTAAAAAAACCTAACACTACCCCATTGAAGATCACCCTACCTTGAGCCGTCTTCACCCAGCCGGGCACCAGTGGTCATCTGATGGGGCAGAAGAGGACATCCGGACCGGCAGAAGTCTTCATCCTATCCAGGCAGAAGAGGACATCCGGATCGGCAGACATCTTCATCCAAGCGGCATCTTCTATCTTCATCCATCCGACGAGGAACGGCTCCATCTTGAAGACCTCCGGCGCGGAACATCCTTCTAGGCCGACGACTACCCGGCGAATGGCTGGTCCTTTAAATGACGTCATCCAAGTTGACGTCCCTCGAATTCCGATTGGCTGATAGGATTCTATCAGCCAATCGGAATTAAGGTAGGAAAAATCTGATTGGTTGATTTAATCAGCCAATCGGATTGAAGTTCAATCCGATGGCTGATTGGATCAGCCAATAGAATGCAAGGTCAAGTCTATTGGCTGATCCAATGAACTTCAATGGCTACCTTAGTTCCGATTGACTGATAGAATCCTATCAGCCAATCGGAATTCGAGGGACGCCATCTTGGATGATGTCATTTAAAGGACCAGCCATTCGTCAGGTAGTCGTTGGCCTAGAAGGATGTTCCGCGCCGGAGGTCTTCAAGATGGAGCCGTTCCTCATCGGATGGATGAAGATAGAAGATGCTGTTTGGATGAAGATGTCTGCCAGTCCGGATGTCCTCTTCTGCCCTGATAGGATGAAGACTTCTGCCAGTCCGGATGTCCTCTTCTGCCCAGATAGGATGAAGATTTCTGCTGGTCCGGATGTCCTCTTCTGCCCCATCGGATGAACACTGGTGCCCGGCTGGGTGAAGACGGCTCCAGGTAGGGTGATCTTCAATGGGGTAGTGTTAAGTTTTTTTAAGGGGGGATCGGGGTGGTTTTAGAGTAGGGGTGTGTGGGTGGTGGGTTGTAATGTTGGGGGGTATTGTTCTTTTTTTTTACAGGTAAAAGAGCTGATTACTTTGGGGCAATACCCTGCTAAAGGCTCTTTTAAGGGCTATTTGTAATTTAGTATAAGGTAGGGCATTTTATTATTTTGTGGGGATTTTTTATTTTATTAGGGGCTTAGATTAGGTGTAATTAGATTAAACTTTTTGTAATATTTTTTTTTTATTTTTTGTAATTTAGTGTGTTTTTTTTGTAATATAGTTTAGTTTATTTAATTGTATTTTATTTTACATCATTTTTGTTAATTTATTTAATTTATTTATTGATAGTGTAGTGTTAGGTGTATTTGTAACTTAGTTTAGGATATATTTTACAGGTAATTTTGTAATTATTTTAACTAGGTAGCTATTAAATAGTTATTAACTATTTAATAGATATTGTACCTAGTTAAAATAAATACAAAGTTACCTGTAAAATAAATATAAATATAAATATATCAAGTTCAATCCGATTGGCTGATCCAATCAGCCAATCAGATTGAGCTCGCATTCTATTGGCTGTTCCGATCAGCCAATAGAATGCGAGCTCAATCTGATTGGCTGATTGGATCAGCCAATCGGATTGAACTTGATTCTGATTGGCTGATTCCATCAGCCAATCAAAATATTCCTACCTTAATTCCGATTGGCTGATAGAATCCTATCAGCCAATCGGAATTCGAGGGACGCCATCTTGGATGACGTCCCTTAAAGGAACCGTCATTCTGCAGTTGGACGTCGCCGGAAGAAGATGGGTCCGCGGTGGAGGTCTTCAGGATGGAGCCGGTCGTCATCGGATGAAGATAGAAGATGCCGCTTGGATCAAGATGGTTGCCGGTCCGGATCGCCTCTTCTTCCCGGATAGGATGAAGACTTTGGAGCCTCTTCTGGACCTCTTCAGGCACCGGATGATGGATCGCCAACCCCCGCTTGGGTTGGATGAAGATTTTGGAGCCAGGACGGATCGGTGATACCTGGTGAGGTGAAGAAAAGGTAGGATGATCTTCAGGGGCTTAGTGTTAGGTTTATTTAAGGGGGGTTTGGGTTAGATTAGGGGTATGTGGGTGGTGGGTTGTAATGTTGGGGGGGGTATTGTATGTTTTTTTATTACAGGCAAAAGAGCTGAACTTCTTGGGGCATGCCCCGCAAAGGGCCCTGTTCAGGGCTGGTAAGGTAAAAGAGCTTTTAACTTTAGTAATTTAGAATAGGGTAGGGCATTTTTTATTTTGGGGGGCTTTGTTGTTTTATGTTATTTTTCTTATGTTTGTAGATATTTTTTTATTTTTTGTAACTTAGTTCTTTTTTATTTTTTGTACTTTAGCAAGTTTATTTAATTGTATTTATTTGTAGGAATTGTATTTAATTAATTTATTGATAGTGTAGTGTTAGGTTAATTGTAGGTAGTTTATTTAATTAATTTATTGATAGTGTAGTGTTAGGTTAATTGTAGGTAATTGTAGGTAGTTTATTTAATTAATTTATTGATAGTATAGTGTTCGTTTTAATTGTAACTTAGGTTAGGATTTCTTTTACAGGTAAATTTGTAGTTATTTTAACTATTTTAGCTATTAAATAGTTCTTAACTATTTAATAGCTATTGTACCTGGTTAAAATAAATACAAAGTTACCTGTAAAATAAATATAAATCCTAAAATAGCTATAATATAAATATAATTTATATTGTAGCTATATTAGGATTTATTTTACAGGTAAGTATTTAGCTTTAAATAGGAATAATTTATTTAATAAGAGTTAATTTATTTCGTTAGATTTAAATTATATTTAATTTAGGGGGGTGTTAGTGTTAGGGTTAGACTTAGCTTTAGGGGTTAATCCATTTATTAGAATAGCGGTGAGCTCCGGTCGGCAGATTAGGGGTTAATAATTGAAGTTAGGTGTCGGCGATGTTAGGGAGGGCAGATTAGGGGTTAATACTATTTAATATAGGGTTAGTGAGGCGGATTAGGGGTTAATAACTTTATTATAGTAGCGCTCAGGTCCGCTCGGCAGATTAGGGGTTAATAAGTGTAGGCAGGTGGAGGCGACGTTGAGGGGGGCAGATTAGGGGTTAAAAAATATAATATAGGGGTCGGCGATGTTAGGGAACCAGATTAGGGGTACATAGGGATAATGTAAGTAGCGGCGGTTTACGGAGCGGCAGATTAGGGGTTAATAATAATATGCAGGGGTCAGCGATAGCGGGGGCGGCAGAATAGGAGTTAATAAGTGTAAGGTTAGGGGTGTTTAGACTCGGGGTACATGTTAGAGTGTTAAGTGCAGACGTAGGAAGGGTTACCTCATAGCAAACAATGGGGCTGCGTTAGGAGCTGAACGCGGCTTTTTTGCAGGTGTTAGGTTTTTTTTCAGCTCAAACAGCCCCATTGTTTCCTATGGGGGAATCGTGCACGAGCACGTTTTTGAGGCTGGCCGCGTCCGTAAGCAACTCTGGTATCGAGAGTTGAAGCTGCGTTAAAAATGCTCTACGCTCCTTTTTTGGAGCCTAACGCAGCCTTTATGTGGACTCTCAATACCAGAGTTATTTTTATGGTGCGGTCAGAAAAAAGCCGGCGTTAGTTTTTCGGGTCGTTACCGACAAAACTCCAAATCTAGCCTTTAGGGTTTATTTTATAGGTAAGTATTTAGTTTTAAATTGGAATAATTTAGGTAATAATATTAATACTATTTATATTTATTTAAATAATAATTAAGTTAGGGGGTGTTAGGGTTAGACTTAGGTTTAGGGGGTAATACATTTAATATAGGTGGCGGCGGTATAGGGGGGTCAGATTAGAGGTCAATATATTTAATGTAGGTGGCAGCGGTGTAGGGGGTCAGATTAGGGGTTAATAAATATAATGTAGGTGGCGGTGGGGTCCAGGAGCGGCGGTTTAGGGGTTAAACACTTTATTTAGGTGTGGCGGGGTCCGGGAGCGGCGGTTTAGGGGGTTAATACATATAATGTAGGTGGCGGTTATCTCCGGAAGCGGTGGTTTAGGGGTTAATATTAGGATAGGTTTATTGCCGTTTGGGCTATGGAGGTTTAGGGGTTAATAATTAGGCTTATTGCGTTGTGGGGGGTTGTCGGTCTAGGGGTTAATACATTTATTATTAGGAGTGAGAGGGGGGATTGCGGATATAGGGGTATATGTGTCGGGCTGATTTTTGGGAGGCGTGTTAGACAGTTACGGGAGATTTAATAAGCATCGCTCTGTATCGGACTTAGTCAGGCGGATCGTAATGTTATATCACTAAATTCTACTTTTGCCGGTCTGTAGGCATTGATGACTAAGGGGAATCAGGCTCGCTACAAATACGCTGCGGAATTTCAGCGTATTTGCGATTGACAGCTTGATAAATAGATGTCATTGTCTTGTTTGGAGATAGATGAATTACTTTCAAATGTATCAGCTAGATTACGAGTTTTGCATTAGGGTAAAAAAGCAGCATTAAGAGGTCCTAATGCTGTTTTTTTACGCCCGCTGGTATTACGAGTCTTGCAGGTTTAGGGTCACCGCACACTTTCTTGGCCTTACTGCAAAATGACTTACGTAAACTTCGTAAAGTCTTTTTTCTATGGGACTTCCATAGCGCCAGTATTACGAGTCTGTCCTGGGAGGTCAAAAAGTGAGCGGTACACCCTCTCCTGTCAAGAGTCCTACTGCATTTAAAAGTCAGTAGTTAAGAGTTTTATGGTACAACGCCGTAACATAAAACTCATAACTAAAGTGCTAAAAAGCACACTAACACCCATAAACTACTTATTAACCCCTAAACCGAGGCCCTCCTGCATCGCAAACACTAAAATTTGTAACCCCTAATCTGCCACTCTGGACACCGCCGCCACCTACATTATATTTATGAACCCCTAATCTGCTGCCCCAACATCGCCACCACCTACATTATATTTATTAACCCCTAATCTGCCTTCCCCAATGTCGCCGCAACCTAAGTCTAACCCTAACCCTAACACCCCTAACTTAAATATAATTTAAATAAATCTAAATAAAATTACTATCATTAACTACATTATTCCTATTTAAAACTAAATATGTACCTATAAAATAAACCCTAAGCTAGCTACTAATAGTTACATTGTATCTAGCTTATGGTTTATTTTTATTTTACAGGCAAGTTTGTATTTATTTTAACTAGGTAGAATAGTTACTAAATAGCAATGAACTATTTAATAACTATTCAGAAGAAATGTATCAAAATGTGCCAAAGGATTATACCACACAAACTTGTCTTAAATTAGGCGAGATCTCCCAACCAGATCTCAAAGAAACGAGAGAGAAATGTGCCAAAAGAAAAGCGCTACACTCCCTATTAAGGTGCCCACGCTATATATCAACGTATGTGAACTCGATATTAGAAGATATAGGGTTTAAAAAAATTATTTTATTAAACCTCTTAAAATCAAATTAAAAATCAACAAAAAATTGAAATGAAAAACACAATCAAATGAAAGTATACAATCAACAATAGAATAAAATTACAATAAAAATACAATGGCAATAAAATTACACTTATATAAAATTACTTTATAGCAGTGTTGATATACTTAAACAGAGGTATTGCGTTGTTAATAGTTGTACAATTAGGCTATATTTGCAATAGTCAATTGAAAAAGCAAAGATGTTAATCTATTGTATGTGTACTGGTCCAGATGTGTAAATAGTGTTCATAAAGTGATAACAAAGTGATAAAATTAAGCAGTGTTCAAATTATCCCAAAAAACAAACTAATAAATTGTTTTCAAATTGTGGTGTGTATAATAAACGAACATGTTCAAAAAACAAGAAAATAAAATAATAATATCTCCAAAAAAAGGGTAGCAAAAAGTAATGTCCCAAAAGATATATATATATATATATATATATATATATATATATATATATATATATATGTATGTATAATGTCCCAAGGAAAAAACTCCAAATATGATCCAATTAGCGATCCTGATCGAATATTATATCCAAATTACGTGTTATAATCCATATCCTAAATGAATAATAGTCACAAGGTACAAGGTGTGTGGGTGGTGTAGGAATAGATAAAAATAATAATGGTGAAATGCCAGGTAAAAAAAATCGAAAAAGAAAAGGTACATAAAAAAGTGTCAAAAAACAAGTGTACACCTAATAATAAAACTGTGGTCAAAAAATGTTCAACAATTATTTATAAGCTGATGGTGAAAATAGTGTTGTATCACTGATAATTATTCACTTCCAATTATGATGGATTTCGAATGTGATTAGCGTTGTATAAATAATCCCTCAGTTGCCTAAGGAAAAAACAGAAAAGGACATAGTGCAATAATGCCTCTAACAATGTGGATGATAAATATTTGGCTTACCTAGTACTCCTGAGCTGTAATACCAGTTTTCTACGCATTTCGGTTAATAACTACCTAGCTAAAATAAATACAAAAGTACCTGTAAAATAAACCCTAACCTAAGTTACACTAATCAGCCAATAGGATTGAGCTTGCATTCTATTGGCTATACAAAAGTACCTGTAAAATAAAACCTAACCTAAGTTACACCAATCAGCCAATAGGAATGAGCTCGCATTCTATTGGCTGTTCAGCCAATAGAATTTGAGCTCAATCCTATTTGCTGATTGGATCAGCCAATAGGATTGAACTTCAATCCTATTGGTTGATTGCATCAGCCAATAGGATTCTTTCTAACTTAATTCCGATTGGCTGATAGAATTCTATCAGCCAAACGGAATCTAAGGGACGCCATCTTGGATGGCGTCACTTAAAGGTGCCTTCATTCACCTTTAGTCATCGGATGAAGAGGATGCTCCAGGTCGGATGTCTTGAAGATGGAGCCGCTCTGCGCCGGATGGATGAAGATAGAAGATACTGTCTGGATAAAGACTTCTGCCCGTCTGGAGGACCACTTCACCCGACTTCGCTGAGGACTTCTGCCCGGCTTGGATGAAGACGTCTCCCGGTAAGTCGATCTTCAAGGGGTTAGTGTTTTTTACGGGTGTATTGGGTAGGTTTTATTTGTAGGTTAGGGTTTGGGCGGCAAAAGAGCTAACTGCCCTTTTCAGGGCAATGGAGAGCTTAGTTTTTTTTAGATAATATTTTATTTGGGGGGTTGGTTGTGTGGGTGGTGGGTTTTACTGTTGGGGCGGTTGTTTGTATTTTTTTTTACAGGTAAAAGAGCTGATTACTTTGGGGCAATGCCCCGCAAAGGGCCCTTTTAAGGGCTATTGGTAGTTTAGTTTAGGCTAGGGTTTTTTTTAATTTTGGGGGTGCTTTTTTATTTTAATAGGGCTATTATATTAGGTGTAATTAGTTTAAATATCTGTAATTTGTTTATTATTTTCTGTAGTTTAGTGGGTTTTTTTTTACTTTAGCTAATTTAATTTAATTTAGGTAATTGTATTTAATTTAGTTAATTCATTTAATTATATTGTAGTGTTAGGTGTTAGTGTAACTTAGGTTAGGTTTTATTTTACAGGTACTTTTGTATTTATTTTAGCTAGATAGTTATTAAATAGTTAATAACTATTTAATAACTATTAGTTATATTGTAGCTAGCTTAGGGTTCATTTTATAGGTATTTAGTTCTAAATAGGAAAATTTTAGTTAATGATAGGAATATTTATTTAGATTTATTTAAATTATATTTAAGTTAGGGGGTATTAGGTTTAGGGTTAGACTTAGGTTTAGGGGTTAATAAATTTAACATAGTGGTGGCGAAATTGGGGGCGGCAGATTAGGGGTTAATAAATGTAGGTAGGTTGCGGCGACATTGGGGGCGTCAGATTAGGGGTTAATAAATATAATGTTGGTGGCGGCGATGTTGGGGGCAACAGATTAGGGGTTCATAAGTATAATGTAGGTGGTGGCGGTGTCCGAAGCAGCAGATTAGGGGTTAATAATATAATGTAGGTGTCGGCGATGTTGGAGGCAGAATATTAGGGGTTAATAAGTGTAATATTAGGGTTCATGTTAGGGTGTTAGGTGTAAACATAACTTTTATTTCCCCATAAGAATCAATGGGGCTGCGTCAGTGAGTTATACGCTGCTTTTTTGCAGGTGTTAGACTTTTTTTCAGCCGGCTCTCCCAATTGATTCCTATGGGGAAATCGTGCACAAGCACGTTACAGCAGCTCACCACTGACTTAAGCAGCGCTGGTATTGAAGTGAGATTTGGAGCTAAATTTTGCTCAACGCTCACTTTTTGTCTTTTAACGATGGGTTTCTGAAAACTCGTAATACCAGCGCTGTATGTAAGTGAGTGGTGAGAGAAAACTGCTCGTTAGCACCGCATAGCCTCTAACGCAAAACTCGTAATCTAGCCATATGTTTGCAGAAAGGCTGTGGGATCTTTAAATGTATGTTTGCAGAGAGCCTGTAGTATTGCTTGTTGCTGTGAGGTCTTCAAATGTATGTTTGCAGAAGGGTTGTGGGATCTTTAAATGTATGTTTGCAGAGAGCCTGTAGGTATGCTTGTTGCTGTGAGGTCTGTGCGAGAAAGAGAGTTTTAAAGGTAAAACTTTCTTGAGATATGTGTCCAATGATATCCCAAAGGTTGCCCCTTTGTCTTGATCCATTTCAGATACTATCGCCTAGATTATGAGTCTTGTGTTAGCCTTAAAAAGCAGTGTTGAGATGTCCCAACGCTGCTTTTTAACGCCCGCTGGTATTACGAGTCTGGCAGGTACAGGTGTACCGCTCACTTTTTTTTCCGTGACTCGAGCATACCGCAAATCCCCTTACGTCAATTGCGTATCCTATTTTTTCAATGGGACTTGCCTAACGCCGGTATTACGAGTCTTGGAGAAAGTGAGTGGTACACCCTCTCCTGTCAAGACTCCTACCGCATTTAAAAGTCAGTAGTTAAGAATTTTATGGGCTAACGCCGTAACATAAAACTTTTAACTAAAATGCTAAAAAGTACACTAACACCCATAAACTACCTATTAACCCCTAAACCGAGCCCGCCCCCCACATCGCAAACACTTAAATAAAATTTTTAACCCCTAATCTGCCAACAGGACATCACCGCCACTTAAATAAATAAATCGCCGCACTCCCGCCTCGCAAACATTAGTTACATTTTATTAACCCCTAATCTGCCGCACCCCTAAACCTAAGTCTAACCCTAACACCCCCCTAACTTAAATATAATTTAAATAAATATAAATAAAATTACTACAATTAAATAAATAATTCCTATTTAAAACGAAATACTTTCCTATAAAATAAACCCTAAGCTAGCTACAATATAACTAATAGTTACATTGTAGCTATCTCAGGATTTATTTTTATTTTACAGACAAGTTTGTATTTATTTTAACTAGGTAGAATAGTTACTAAATAGTTAACTATTTAATAACTACCTAGCTAAAATAAATACAAATTTACCTGTAAAATAAACCCTAACCTAAGTTACAATTACACCTAACACTACACTACAATTAAATTAATTACCTAAACTACAATTAATTACAATTAAATTAAATAAATTAAAGTACGAAAAACAACACACACTAAATTACAGAAAATTAAAAAATAATTACAATTTTTTTAAACTAATTACACCTAATCTAAAACCCCTAATAAAATAAAAAATAACCCCAAAGTAATACAATTCCCTACCCTATACTAAATTACAAATAGCCCTTAAAATGACCTTTTGCGAGGCATTGCCCCAAAGTAATCAGCTCTTTTATACCCCCCAACATTTAAACTCACCACCCACACACCCAACCCTACTCTAAAACCCACCCAATCCCCCCTTAATAAAACTTAACACTAACCCCTTGAAGATCACCCTACATTGAGACATCTTCACCCAGCTGGGCAGAAGTCCTCCACGAAGCTGGCCAGAAGTCTTCATCCAATCTGGGCAGAAGAGGACCTCCAGATGGCCAGAAGTCTTCATCCAGATGGCATCTTCTATCTTCATCCATCCGGAGCGGAGTGGGTCCATCTTCAATCCAGCCGACGCGGAGCATCCTCTTCAAACGAAGTCCAACTGAAGAATGAAGGTTCCTTTAAATGACATCATCCAAGATGGCGTCCCTTCAAATCCAATTGGCTGATACAATTCTATCAGCCAATCGGAATCAAAGTAGGAAAAATCCTATTGGCTGATGCAATCAGCCAATAGAATTGAGCTTGCATTCTATTGGCTGATTGGAACAGCCAATAGAATGTGAGCTCAATCCTATTGGCTGATTGGATCAGCCAATAGGATTGAACTTCAATTCAATTGGCTGATTGCATCAGCCAATAGGATTTTTCCTACCTTACCTAGAATTCTATCAGCCAATCGGATTTGAAGGGACGCCATCTTGGATGACATCATTTAAAGGAACCTTCATTCTTCAGTTGGACTTCTTTGAAGAGGATGCTCCGCGTTGGCTGGATTGAAGATGGACCTGCTCCGCTCCAGATGGATGAAGATAGAAGATGCCGCCTGGATGAAGACTTCTGGCCGTCTGGAGGTCCTCTTCTGCCCGGATAGGATGAAGACTTCAGACCGTCTGGAGGACCACTTGTGCCCGGCTAGGTGAAGAGTCAAGACGTCTCAAGGTAGGGCTATCTTCAAGGGGGTAGTGTTAGGTTTTATTAGGGGGGATTGGGTAGGTTTTAGAGTAGGGTTGGGAGTGTGGGTGGTGGGTTTTAATGTTGGAGGGGGGGTATTGTACTTTTTTTTTACAGGTAAAAGAGCTGAATACTTTGGGGCAATGCCCCGCAAAAGGCCCTTTTAAGGGCTATTTGTAATTTAGTGTAGGGTAGGGATTTTTATTATTTTTTTTTTTTTTTTTTTTTTTATTAGGGGGATTAGATTAGGTGTAATTAGTTTAAAAATATTGTAATTATTTTATTATTTAGTGTTTTTTTCCCGTAATTTATTTTATTTTATTTTATTGTATTTAATTGTAGTTAGTTTAGGGAATTAATTTAATTATAGTGTAGTGTTAGGTGTAATTGTAACTTAGGTTAGGTTTTATTTTACAGGTAAATTTGTACTTATTTTAACTAGGTAGTTATTAAATAGTTAATAACTATTTAATAGCTATTGTACCTAGTTAAAATAAATACAAAGTTGCCTGTAAAATAAAAATAAACCCTGAGATAGCTACAATGTAACTATTGGTTATATTGTAGCTAGCTTAGGGTTTATTTTATAGGTAAGTATTTAGTTTTAAATAGGAATAATTTATTTAATACTAGTAAATTTATTTAGATGTATTTAAATTATATATTTATATAATTAGCTCACAGTCAGGGCTGAAAAACTTTCACTGGTGTTTCAGTGGCAGCTCCAGTATGTAAGAGAAATCACAGTGCTGCATCATCACAGCACACAGCAAGGGTTTGGGACACTAATGGGATTCAGAAAACACCTCTGTCAGTATCTGCTGTACCAGACTTCAATGCAAAGCCCCTGCAAGGAATCACTGTGCCAGACTATGGTCACCCAAACCTCATACAACCATCCTTCCTTTAACTGAACATCAACGCAAAGTCTCTGCAAGGCATCACTACTGTGTCAGACTATGCTCACCAGAACTTCATACAACCATCCTTCCTTTAACTGAACATCAATGCAAAGTTCCTGCAAGGCATCATAGCTGTGCTAGACTTTATTCATATATACCACCATCCGGCCATCTATTTTGTAATTAAACATCAATGGCAAAATATGGAAGAATATTTGTGAGCTTTAGCTCTATCTAATGTGAATTATGCAGCACTTGTGTCCATTTAAACATTTTTCCAGCAGATGACGCCTGTGTTCTGCAAGTTTTGCACTAATGCCAGGCACTACACTGGGCTGACATACTTCACAATCCTATTCTTTCTAGTTGTAAACACATAATGGTAGGCATATTATTTCCAATTTTTAAAACCAAATCCATCTAAATGTTTAAGTGGTGTAGGGCCAACTTTTCCCTGCACCCAAATTTGTTATTACTTCACCTTCCCTCTTTTACTGCTCCCCCAATAAAGACACAACACCGGTGTAGTGGCAAATTTAACAAGGTCACTTCATTTAAATCAAATCCATATGTAACGGCAATGAATCCCCTAACTATACCAACCGCAATTGCGGCTGTCCTTGCCTTAACCGGAAACCAACAATTGAAAAGGGGGTCAGGGAGCCCATGCTCCCCCAGCCAGCCTACCAGGTGCTTAACTTACACCGCACCAAAATGCTGCATTGTGCATATGGAAACATTACTGGCTCGCCCGTCGAGGTCGTAGACCTATATTTCCACTTACGCCCTGTGTGTTACTTGGTCAATTCAAAGAAATGGAAAACAGCACACCTTTGTCTTCTTTTGTGGGGCACGGAGCAACAGACTTGCCAGGTCTTTGTAGAATCCACAAATTTCAAAAAACTCCAGCCTCCAACTTCATTAAAAGACCTTTATTATCTTATTCTGGGTCCAAATATACAACGTTTCAAACCAACATTAGGCTCTTAATCATGTACATCTTAATTATACAGGTTCCTGCTTTTTATACCCTCACCTTTTCATAGAAAGGGTTAATGAACAGCATATGAATAATCAACAGGTGAGGGTATAAAAAGCAGGAACCTGTATAATTAAGATGTACATGATTAAGAGCCTAATGTTGGCTTGAAACGTTGTATATTTGGACCCAGAATAAGATAATAAAGGTCTTTTAATGAAGTTGGAGGCTGGAGTTTTTTGAAATTTGTTAATTGGTCAAACCATGCACCAACACTGGCCATCAATTACCGCCACCCCCTACGCCCGTTCGGAACGTTACCTGTTAAATGGGTATAGCCCTGTTTTACACTAATCTAATATTTGCCAATTTCATGTCAACCAAATAGCAGGACATTCCTTATATATCCATCTGGACTCATTGCCCTCTGTGACCTCAATGTTGATTCGAAATCTGCAATAAAAAAGACAAGAAAGGGTGTAAGACCTTCTATATGACCTTCTTTTGGTTAGGGATGGGAGGGTGGGAAAGAAGACAAGGGCCTCTATTTATCAAGCTGTCAACCGCAAATACACTGGAATTCTGCAGCGTATTTGTGACGAGCCTGATTCGCCTTAGTTATCAAACCCTACAGACCGGCAAAAGTAGAATTTAGTGACGTAACATATGATCCGTCGGACTCAGTCTGACACAGATCGATGCTTACGTCACTCCAGATGTTCCAAATGCAAGTTTGGCACAATCTGACTACTTTTGCTAGTTATTAAATAACTAGCAGGAACGCTTGGCACTATTCCGGCCCAGCGTACCTTGTTTTCAATCCATCGCCCTGGAGGCGGCAGATGTCATAGGAATTAATGGGAGTCTGAAAGCACTGAAAGCTCATGCTGCTGCCCGATATCCCATTGATTCCTATGGTAATGTCTACACCTAACACCCTAACATGTACCCCGAGTCTAAACACCTCTAATCTGCCCCCCCTACACCGCCGCCACCTAATTATACTTATTAACCCCTAAACCGCTGCTCACGGACCCCGCCACAACTAAATAAAGTGTTTAACCCCTAAACCTCCACTCTAGGACCCTGCCGCAACCTACATTATATTTATTAACCCGTAATCTGCCCCCCCTACACCACCACCACTATATTAAATTTATTAACCCCTAAACCTAAGTTTAACCCTAACACCCCCTAACTTAAATATAATTTAAATAAGTATAAATAAATTATTCCTATTTAAAACTAAATACTTACCTATAAAATAAACCTTAAGCTAGCTACAATATAACTAATAGTTACATTGTAGCTAGCTTAGGGTTTATTTTTATTTTACAGGAAACTTTGTATTTATTTTAACTAGCTACAATAGTTATTAAATAGTTATTAACTATTTAATAACTACCTAGCTAAAATAAGTACAAATTTACCTGTAAAATAAAACCTAACTTAAGTTACAATTACAACTAACACTACACTATAATTAAATTAATTACCTAAATTAACTACAATTAACTACAATTAAATAAAATTAAATAAAATTATCTAAAGTACAAAAACCCCCACTAAATTACAGAAAATAATAAAATAATTACAAGAATTTTAAACTAATTACACCTAATCTAATCCCCCTAATAAAATAAAAAAAACAACCTAAATAAAAAAAGCCCTACCCTATACTAAATTAATTGCCCCAAAGTAATCAGCTCTTTTACCTGTACAAAAGTACAATATCCCCCCAACATCTCTATCTTCTATCAGCCAATCAGAATTCAAGGGACGCCATCTTGGATGATGTCATTTAAAGGAGCATTCATTCGGGAAGAAGACGTCGCCAGAAGAGGATGCTCCGCGCCGGATGGATGAAGATAGAAGATGCCGTCTGGATGAAGACTTCTGCCCGTCTGGAGGATCACTTCGCATGGCTTTGTTAAGGACTTTGGCCCAGTTGGGTGAAGACTTCTCAAGGTAGGGTGATCTTCAAGGGGTTAGTGTTAGGTTTTTTTTTTAAGGGGGGATTGGGTGGGTTTTAGAGTAGGGTTGGTTGTGTGGGTGGTGGGTTTTAATGTTGGGGGGTATTGCACTTTAGTTAATTTTATTTAATTTTATTTAATTGTAATTAATTGTAGTTAATTTAAGTAATTAATTTAATTATAGTGTAGTGTTAGGTGTAATTGTAACTTAGGTTAGGTTTTATTTTACAGGTAAATTTGTACTTATTTAGCTAGGTAGTTATTAAATAGTTTATAACTATTTAATAACTATTTTACCTAGTTAAAATAAATACAAACTTGCCTGTAAAATAAAAAGAAACCCTAAGATAGCTACAATGTAACTATTAGTTATATTGTAGCTATCTTAGGGTTTATTTTATATGCAAGTATTTAGTTTTAAATTGGAAAAATGTATTTAATGATAGGAATTTTATTTAGATTTATTTAAATTATATTTACGGGGGGTTAGGCTTAGTCTTAGATTTAGGGGTTAATAAGTATAATATAGTGGCGGCAGTGTAGGGGGGGCATATTAGGGGTTAATAAATATAATGTAGGTGGCGGCAGTGTAGGGGAGCAGATTAGGGGTTAATAAATATAATGTAGGTGGCTGTGAGCTCCGGGAGTGGCGGTTTAGGGGTTAAACAATTTATTTAGTTGCGGCGGTTTAGGGGTTAAACACTTTATTTAGTTTTGGCGGGGTCCGGGAGTGGCAGGATAGGGGTTAATAACTGTATGTAGGTGGCAGCGGTATAGGGGGTGGCAGATTAGGGGTTAATATGTGTAATGTAGGTGGCGGTGGACTCCGGGAGCGGTGGTATAGGGGTAAACAGTTTAGTGTGGGTGCTTAGTGACAGGGTACGAAGAAAGCTGGGAAAAAGATGAAGAGCAGCGAGATCGATGACGATGTTAGTTAACAACAGTCCGCTGCTCATCGCCCCGTACTTGGTGCGCGGCTTTTTGACCTCTTCTTTGATAATTTTGGAGAACGTATTCAGGTCTGCGGCAGCGATGTTAGGCGAACTTAGGTGAGCGTATTGGTGCCGTCGAATGCAAGTAAGTTGACAGGTTGATAAATAGAGGCCAAGCTGTGAACTGATCCTGCTGCCCTGGTAAGTCCCTAATATCCCTGTCTCATTTTCTAGTCCCTCCCTTAGTCCTATCCCTATCTCTCCCCCTTTCCCTTCCTACTTCTTTTGTTTGCCTGCAGCTCCCCCCTCCCTACCCCCTACAACTTGATATAGAGGGGGGGGACTGCCGGCTTCTTGTGCTCCTCCATTGTCCCACCCACTTACTGTGCTCCCTGCCCATCTGGACACTCCACACTCATAAGTGCTGTAGAACCAACTTGTCCCCACACACAAATTTGTTATTACTTCACCTTTTCTCTTTTACTGCTCCCCCCAAAAAGACACCACACCGGTGTAGTGGCAAATTTAACAAGGTCACTTTATTTAAATCAAATCCATATGTAACGGCAATGAGTCCACTAACTAAACCCCCCGTAATTGTGGCTGAATTTGCCTTAACCAGATAGCAACAATTGAAAAGGGGGTTAGGGAGCCCATGCTCCCCTAGCCAGCCTACCTGCATTGCACATGTGGAAACATTACTGGCTCAACTCCGTCTGGGTTGGGGACCTATATTTCCACACCCTGTGTGTTACTCAGTCAAACCATGCACCAACACTGGGTGCAAATTACCACCACCATAACCAAAAAAGAGGGGATTCTTTTGCCGCCACCTCCCTATACTAATCAGCTGCCCGACCTAGCTTGTGACCTCCATTCACCATGTATTGCAGGGTGATCCTTATGTCCTGTACATTTCTGCGCTCTCCACCCTTAGTTCTCTGTGTCTGGCCACTGCATGCCTTCCTGGCTCATGTAAGGTCACAAAAAAAAATTGTGTAATGGCAATATTGATGCATTTTCTAGCCCTAAAACCTCCTCTCCGGGAATCTATGCCCTACCAATTTAGTCCTGATATTATAGAGGACCACACTAGCCTGATATGCTGCCATCTGGAAATAAGCCATCTAAAATCCGACTTAATTGCCGCAATCAGGTCTAGGTTCTGTCAATACACTATGTAATTTCCTCCTAAATGAATGACTATGATGTCTGGGGCCCCCCACCTTGCTGCCACATGATTAGTGGCCTGCGGCAAGTGTTCCAATCTCATGCCTCTCCACCCTAACCACCTTATTGAAACGTTGCTATTGTGTAAACCCAAAAGCTGATTATTATCCCTTGTGGCCTTAACCACTGCCCAGTGTATGTAGGAGTGCCTGAGTATCCATTTTCTCACTGCCCTCACCCTTTTACCTGGGTGAAAAGGAAACAAAATAGATATACTTTTGAAAAAAACATAACGAAAACATGCATACACACAAATGCTTACTTGCTAATAACATAATTATATGATTGTCTATATCTATCTCTAACCAATATATATATATTTTTTAATGGTCTTACATATTTTTTGAAACATTCCGAACTCCATCTGCCCATTATCTTAATTTGCTCATCTGTTGCCCCCCCCCCCCAATGCTACTGATGTGGCTGCTCCTATCTGAAATGAATGAGTGCTATACCTGCTTTCTTCCCAACCCAGCTCTTGAACTGTTAACTTCAGATTTTTTCTGAATTAAAAGATAGACACAGGTTCTCCCCCATTATGTTTGAATAACTGATTACCTCAGACAAATGCCCTTATTTTTATCCTTCTGAATAGTTGTCCAACAACCTTTTCCGCCCTGGTCTGTTTTTGACCTACACACCTATACCATAAGTGAATTGGGGTATAGACGTACATGACTCAGATGCTATCCCCCTTCCTGGTCCCACTTAGTTCTTGCTACCACTTTGTTAACCCTAAATGCCCCTGTGAATGCTAAAGTGTATACTGCTTTGAACAAAATTCATCCGTACATATGTGTCGCAATGTTTTTTTATATTAATGTCAGCTTCTCCCTTGTAATGGGTTCCCTCTGATTTCTCCTTCTGCATCCCTTATCCCATCCCTTAAGAGCTTTTCTGATAATAAACTGCTTTGTATAATCTTATTTCCCCCACCATTGATTAAAGAAGGACAGTGCGGATAAATTTGAATTCATGAGATCTTTCTTGACCCCTTTTTTTTTTTTTTCCTTTTGCTTGTCCATGTAGTCACAGAGACTGTTTATAGTGTTCGCCTGGCCTTGTTCATGCTTTAAAAATGAAACCCATTCCTCCCAGTACCATGAATAATTGTTCCATGTACTGGTGGCCAAGGATTGCTTTACCAGGTCCCAGAGGATTCTTTTTGTTCCACCACCTGCCAAAGATAGTATGGGCAAGCCATTCTAATCTTATCTGCTTTTGTAACATATGCCTGCCTGATATGACTGTTCCTTTAAGACTGCCTTCCCTGCTACTGACAATCATACTGTTTGTGGCGTATCTGCATTCAACTGTCTAATTAATTTATCATTCATGCACCTGATTTCCTCAGCCTCTTTTTAAACCATCTCAGGCATAATGTGCATTGCATTACTTTAAAGTTTGGTTCCAGAACAACAGAGGTCTGTGACTGTTTCAGCATGCATTTTACCAGCATATTCAAACTACAGCCTTTCCTTTTAGCTATTATTAAAATCATCTAATCACAAGTATCCATATTAATCCATTTTGTTTCCTGAACACTGCTACTTAACAAACTCTGAACTTATTCTAAATTACAAGTATGCATTTGGTTATAATCACTCTCTAATTACTACAACAGCATCTTACTCAGAACTTTATAACTATTCTCTGCTACAAGTTGTTATAGCTAAAATATCCTCCTCCAAATATGTTAATATATTCAGAACTCTGCATCTATGTGTTCAGTTAAACAGCTTTCCTGTGATTCTCCAATATATGCAAAAACATTATTTAATACCTTAAACTTGTAACTTGTCTATCACCTGTGCCGCTCTTCTTATTACTGACATACAGCTCTATATAATATTATGTACTGTGAACCTGCAACATACCTTTGCATCTATGAGTCAATCTTATACCAGTTTACTCTGAAGCCTGAACATCTTACATTGCTATATTTTTCACTCATGAATCCTGCAGCTACTCCTATTAACTTTAAGTCACAGTATCAATGTATGTTTCTATTGAAGCCAGAATATATTGTATACATATGTTTCACTCTCCATGAATTCTACAATAACTTCTTGCAACTATGAATCACAGAATATCATCTATCCAAGTCCAGGACACTCTTCCCCGGGTCAGGAGTCGGTGTCTCCAATTCCCTACCACTGCCCAGAAGGTCTGTATCCTCAGCGCATATACACCGGAACATGACAGCTTTAGGTACTACCTTCCAGAATACGCCCCACATGCCCCTTGATAATGCGTCAGCTAATATATTTTGAACCCCAGGCACATGTTTGGCTGTGAAGGTAATATTACGCTGCATGCATCTCCACACCAGTATCCTCAGTAATTTAATTGCTGGTGATGATTTTGATGCCATGTTGTTTATGGCATGTTAAACAAGGATATTAAACAGTAAAAGTGTATGAAGTACTAATCTATTAAAACATCCAAACTATCCAATAAAAACATATAAAAATTTGATAAAAATTGAAATCACAAAAAAACACAATTAGTATGGGTGCGCCTATGCTATTATCACTATTGATAATAGAGTCTAAAAAATGGAAAAATGGATAGCACAGATAGCTCTTATAGAGTATAATTATTATATAATATAACTCTCACACAAAAAAAACCCCATGAGATTAGACAATCTTTACTGTTAAATATTTACTGGTTAAAAAGTAGCAAGCAACAGCTAACGATGTACAAGGAGTGAAACTGTATCAAATGTTACCTAAAGATATAGTAACTATATTCTACACAAGTAGATTAGAGTCTATATTTATTTTAGAGATGAAATCATTCCAAGGAATGTTATGTTAAAAAGTTATGCTAAAAGGTAACATATTTTTTGTTATCAACAAATTCCTCCAAAACCATTGCAGCAAATAGTAGTTAATAACACAAAAATCTTTTAACAGCAATTTAATCTAAAGCTTATAGCAGCAAATAAATCTAATACAAAAAACGATACCAATTGTTTTAAATATAAAATCAATAATATCAATAATGACATTGTAATAGCAGCAGATATTAGTTAATTGTTATAGCAGCAGGTATTGGCTCAAAAATGTGCAATCAAAACATATTTATTATACCTAAAATGTAATGTTATAAGATAAGATTACTAAAATTACTAAAATTATGTGATACCTAAAAATACTGGCCAGTACAAATGACATGAACAATAATTCACTAAAAATAAACCTCCTAATATCAAAAATCCCCGGGTCTTTAACACTTTGAGAGTATATATATATATATATATATATATATATATTACTCTCAAGTGTTAAAGACCCGGGGATTTTTGATATTAGGAGGTTTATTTTTAGTGAATTATTGTTCATGTCATTTGTACTGGCCAGTATTTTTAGGTATCACATAATTTTAGTAATTTTAGTAATCTTATCTTATAACATTACATTTTAGGTATAATAAATATGTTTTGATTGCACATTTTTGAGCCAATACCTGCTGCTATAACAATTAACTAATATCTGCTGCTATTACAATGTCATTATTTGATATTATTGATTTTATATTTAAAACAATTGGTATCGTTTTTTGTATTAATTTATTTGCTGCTATAAGCTTTAGATTAAATTGCTGTTTAAAAGATTTTGTGGTTATTAACTACTATTTGCTGCAATGGTATTTGGAGGAATTTTTTGATAACAAAAAATATGTTACCTTTTAGCATAACTTTTTAACATAACATTCCTTGGAATGATTTCATCTCTAAAATAAATATAGACTCTAATCTACTTGTGTAAGAATATAGTTACTATTATCTTTAGTAACATTTGATACAGTTTCACTCCTTGTACATCGTTAGCTGTTGCTTGCTACTTTTTACCAGTAAATATTTAACAGTAAAGATTGTCTAATCTCATTGGGGTTTTTTTGTGTGAGAGTTATATTATATAATAATTATACTCTATAAGAGCTATCTGTTCTATCCATTTTTCCATTTTTTAGACTCTATTATCAATAGTGATAATAGCATAGGCGCACCCATACTAATTGTTTTTTTTGTGATTTCAATTTTATCAATTTTTATATGTTTTTATTGGATAGTTTGGATGTTTAATAGATTAGTACTTCATACACTTTTACTGTTAATATCCTTGTTTAACATGCCATAAACAACATGGCATCAAAATCATCACCAGCAATTAAATTACTGAGGATACTGGTGTGGAGATGCATGCAGCGTAATATTACCTTCACAGCCAAACATGTGCCTGGGGTTCAAAATATATTAGCTGACGCATTATCAAGGGGCATGTGGGGGGGCGTATTCTGGAAGGTAGTACCTAAAGCTGTCATGTTCCGGTGTATATGCGCTGAGGATACAGACCTTCTGGCAGTGGTAGGGAATTGGAGACACCGACTCCTGACCCGGGGAAGAGTGTCCTGGACTTGGATAGATGATATCTGTGATTCATAGTTGCAAGAAGTTATTGTAGAATTCATGGAGAGTGAAACATATGGTATAACAATAGTATTCTGGCTTCAATAGAAACATACATTGATACTGTGACTAAAAGTTAGATAGGAGTAGCTGCAGGATTCATGAGTGAAAAATATAGCAATGTAAGATGTTCAGGCTTCAGAGTAAACTGGTATAAGATTGACTCATAGATGCAAAGGTATGTTGCAGGTTCACAGTTAGCAGTAATATTTTATAGAGCTGTATGTCAGTAATAAGAAGAGCGCACAGGTGATAGACAAGTTACAAGTTTAAGGTATTAAATAATGTTTTTGCATATATTGGAGAATCACAGGAAAGCTGTTTAACTGAACACATAGATGCAAGTTCTGAATATATTAACATATTTGAGGAGGATATTTTTAGCTATAACAACTTGTAGCAGAGAATAGGTTATCAAAGTTTCTGAGTACAGATGCTGTTGTAGTAATTAGAGAGTGATTATAACCAAATGCATACTTGTAATTTAGAATAAGTTCAGAGTTTGTTAAGTAGCAGTGTTCAGGAAACAAATGGATTAATATGGATACTTGTGATTAGATGATTTTAATAATAGCTAAAAGGAAAGGCTGTAGTTTGAATATGCTGGTAAAATGCATGCTGAAACAGTCACAGACCTCTGTTGTTCTGGAACCAAACTTTAAAGTAATGCAATGCACATTATGCCTGAATGGTTTAAAAAGAGGCTGAGGAAATCAGGTGCATGATGATAAATTAATTAGACAGTTGAATTGCAGATACGCCACAAACAGTATGATTGTCAGTAGCAGGGAAGGGCAGTCTTAAAGGAACAGTCATATTCAGGCAGGCATATGTTACAAAAGCAGATAAGATTAGAATGGCTTGCCCATACTATCTTTGGCAGGTGGTGGAACAAAAAGAATCCTCTGGGACCTGGTAAAGCAATCCTTGGCCACCAGTACATGGAACAATTATTCATGGTACTGGGAGGAATGGTTTCATTTTTAAAGCATGAACAAGGCCAGGCGAACACTATAAACAGTCTCTGTGACTACATGGACAAGCAAAAGGGAAAAAAAAAAAAAGGGGTCAAGAAAGATCTCATGAATTCAAATTATCCGCACTGTCCTTCTTTAATCAATGTGGGGGAAATAAGATTATACAAAGCAGTTTATTATCAGAAAAGCTCTTAAGGGATGGGATAAGGGATGCAGAAGGAGAAATCAGAGGGAACCCATTACAAGGGAGAAGCTGACATTAATATAAAAAAACATTGCGACACATATGTACGGATGAATTTGTTCAAAGCAGTATACACTTTAGCATTCACAGGGGCATTAGGGTTAACAAAGTGGTAGCAAGAACTAAGTGGGGACCAGGAAGGGGATAGCATCTGAGTCATGTACGTCTATACCCCAATTCACTTATGGTATAGGTGTGTAGGTCAAAAACAGACCAGGGCGGAAAAGGTTGTTGGACAACTATTCAGAAGGATAAAAATAAGGGCATTTGTCTGAGGTAATCATTTATTCAAACATAATGGGGGAGAACCTGTGTCTATCTTTTTAATTCAGAAAAAATCTGAAGTAACAGTTCAAGGAGCTGGGTTGGGAAGAAAGCAGGTATAGCACTCATTCATTTCAGATAGGAGCAGCACATCAGTAGCATTGGGGGGGGGGGGCATCAGATGAGCAAATTAAGATAATGGGGCAGATGGAGTTCGGAATGTTTCAAATATGTAAGACCATTAAAAAATATATATATATTGGTTAGAGATAGATATAGACATCATATAATTATGTATTAGCAAGTAAGCATTTGTGGGCGGGGGGGGGGGGGGAGGGGTATGCATGTTTCGTTATGTTTTTTCAAATGTATATCTATTTTGTTCCTTTTCACCCAGGTAAAAGGGTGAGGGCAGTGAGAAAATGGATACTCAGGCACTCCTACATACACTGGGCAGTGGTTAAGGCCACAAGGGATAATAATCAGCTTTTGGGTTTACACAATAGCAACGTTTCAATAAGGTGGTTAGGGTGGAGAGGCATGAGAATGGGAACACTTGCCGCAGGCCACTAATCATGTGGCAGCAAGGTGGGGGCCCCAGACATCATAGTCATTCATTTAGAGGAAATTACATAGTGTATTGACAGAACCTAGACCTGATTGCGGCAATTAAGTCGGATTTTAGATGCTTTATTTCCAGATGGCAGCATATCAGGCTAGTGTGGTCCTCTATAATATCAGGACTAAATTGTAGGGCATAGATTCCCGGAGAGGAGGTTTTAGGGCTAGAAAATGCATCAATATTGCCATTACACAATTTTTTTTTTGTGACCTTACATGAGCCAGGAAGGCATGCAGTGGCCAGACACAGAGAACTAAGGGTGGAGAGCGCAGAAATGTACAGGACATAAGGATCACCCTGCAATACATGGTGAATGGAGGTCACAAGCGAGGTCGGGCAGCTGATTAGTATAGGGAGGTGGCGGCAAAAGAATCCCCTCTTTTTTGGTTATGGTGGTGGTAATTTGCACCCAGTGTTGGTGCATGGTTTGACTGAGTAACACACAGGTGTGGAAATATAGGTCCCCAACCCAGACGGAGTTGAGCCAGTAATGTTTCCACATGTGCAATGCAGGTAGGCTGGCTAGGGGAGCATGGGCTCCCTAACCCCTTTTCAATTGTTGCTATCTGGTTAAGGCAAATTCAGCCACAATTACGGGGGTTTAGTTAGTGGACTCATTGCCGTTACATATGGATTTGATTTAAATAAAGTGACCTTGTTAAATTTGCCACTACACCGGTGTGTGTCTTTTTGGGGGGCAGTAAAAGAGAAAAGGTGAAGTAATAAACAAATTTGTGTGTGGGGACAAGTTGGTTCTACAGCACTTATGAGTGTGGAGTGTCCAGATGGGCAGGGAGCACAGTAAGTGGGTGGGACAATGGAGGAGCACAAGAAGCCGGCAGTCCCCCCCCTCTATATCAAGTTGTAGGGGGTAGGGAGGGGGAGCTGCAGGCAAACAAAAGAAGTATGAAGGGAAAGGGGGAGAGATAGGGATAGGACTAAGGGAGGGACTAGAAAATGAGACAGGGATATTAGGGACTTACCAGGGCAGCAGGATCAGTTCACAGCTTGGCCTCTATTTATCAACCTTCAACTTACTTGCATTCGACGGCACCAATACGCTCACCTAAGTTCGCCTAACATCGCTGCCGCAGACCTGAATACGTTCTCCAAAATTATCAAAGAAGAGGTCAAAAAGCCGCGCACCAAGTACGGGGCGATGAGCAGCGACTGTTGTTAACTAACATCGTCATCGATCTCGCTGCTCTTCATCTTTTCCCAGCTTTCTTCGACCCTGTCACTAAGCACCCACACAAAACTGTTTACCCCTATACCACCGCTCCGGAGTCCACCGCCACCTACATTACACATATTAACCCCTAATCAGCCACCCCCTATAGCGCTGCCACCTACATACAGTTATTAACCCCTATCCTGCCACTCCCGACCCCGCCAAAACTAAATAAAGTGTTTAACCCCTAGAACCGCCGCAACTAAATAAATTTGTTAACCCCTAAACCGCCACTCCCGAGCTCACAGCCACCTACATTATATTATTAACCCCTAATCTGCTCCCCTACACTGCCGCCACCTACATTATATTTATTAACCCCTAATATGCCCCCCTACACTGCCGCCACTATATTATACTTATTAACCCCTAAATCTAAAGACTAAGCCTAACCCCCCGTAAGATATAATTTAAATAAATCTAAATAAAATTCCATCATTAAATACATTTTTCCAATTTAAAAACTAAATACTTGCATATATAAAATAAACCCCAAGATAGCTACAATAAGAACTAATAGTTACATTGTAGCTATCTTAGGGTTTCTTTTTATTTTACAGCAAGTTTGTATTTATTTTAACTAGGTATAAGAGTTATTAAATAGTTATAAACTATTTAATAACTTACCTAGCTAAATAAGTACAAATTTACCTGAAAATAAAACCTAACCTAAGTTACAATTACACCTAACACTACACTATAATTAAATTAATTACTTAAATTAACTACAATTAATTACAATTAAATAAAATTAAATAAAATTAACTAAAGTCAATACCCCCCAACATTAAAACCCACACCCACACAACCAACCCTACTCTAAAAACCCACCCAATCCCCCCTTAAAAAAAAAACCTAACACTAACCCCTTGAAATCACCCTACCTTGAGAAGTCTTCACCCAACTGGGCCAAAGTCCTTAACAAAGCCATGCGAAGTGATCCTCCAGACGGGCAGAAGTCTTTCATCCAGACGGCATCTTCTATCTTGCATCCATCCGGCGCGGAGCATCCTCTTCTGGCGACGTCTTCTTCCCGAATGAATGCTCCTTTAAATACATCATCCAAGATGGCGTCCCTTGAATTCTGATTGGCTATAGAAGATAGAGAAGAAGTTGGGGGAGTATTGTACTTTTGTACAGGTAAAAGAGCTGATTACGTTGGGCAATTAATTTAGTATAGGGTAGGGCTTTTTTTATTTAGGTTGTTTTTTTTATTTTATTAGGGGGATTAGATTAGTGTAATTAGTTTAAAATTCTTGTAATTATTTATTATTTTTCTGTAATTTAGTGGGGGTTTTTGTACTTTAGATAATTTTATTTAATTTTATTTAATTGTATGTTAATTGTAGTTAATTTAGGTAATTAATTTAATTATAGTGGTAGTGTTAGTTGTAATTGGTAACTTAAGTTAGGTTTATTTTACAGTAAATTTGTACTTATTTTAGCTAGGTATGTTATTAAATAGTTAATAACATTTAATAACTATTGTAGCTAGTTAAAATAAATACAAAGTTTCCTGTAAAATAAAATAAACCTAAGCTAGCTACAATGTAACTATTAGTTTTATTGAGCTAGCTTAAGGTTATTTATAGGTAAGTATTTATTTTAAATAGGAATATTTATTTATACTATTTAAATTATATTTAAGTTAGGGGGTGTTAGGGTTAAACTTAGGTTTAGGGGTTTAATAAATTTAATATAGTGGTGGTGGTGTAGGGGGGGCAGATTACGGGTTAATAAATATAATGTAGGTTGCGGCAGGGTCCTAGAGTGGAGGTTTAGGGGGTTAACACTTTATTTAGTTGTGGCGGGGTCCGTGAGCAGCGGTTTTAGGGGTTAATAAGTATAATTAGGTGGCGGCGTGTAGGGGGGGCAGATTAGAGGTGGTTAGACTCGGGTACATGTTAGGGGTTAGGTGTAGACATTACCATAGGAATCAATGGATATCGGGCAGCAGCAGAGCTTTCATTGCTTTCAGACTCCCATTAATTCCTATGACATCTGCCGCCTCCAGGCGATGGATTGAAAACAAGGTACCTGGGCCGGAATAGTGCCAAGCGTTCCTGCTAGTATTTAATAACTAGCATAGAAGTAGTCAGATTGTGCCAAACTTGCATTTTGGGAACATCTGGAGTGACGTAAGCATCGATCTGTGTCAGACTGAGTCCGGACGGATCATATGTTTACGTCACTAAATTCTACTTTTGGCCGGTCTGTAGGGTTTGATAACTAAGGCAAATCAGGCTCGTCAAATACGCTGCAGAATTCCAGTGTATTTGCGGTTGACAGCTTGATAAATAGAGGCCCTTGTCTTCTTTACCACCCACCCATCCCTAACCAAAAGAAGGTCATATAGAAGGTCTTACACCCATTCTTGTCTTTTTTATTGCAGATTTCGAATCAACATTGAGGTCACAGAGGGCAATGAGTCCAGATGGATATATAAGGAATGTCCTGCTATTTGGTTGACATGAAATTGGCAAATATTAGATTAGTGTAAAACAGGGCTATACCCATTTAACAGGTAACGTTCCGAACGGGCGTAGGGGGTGGCGGTAATTGATGGCCAGTGTTGGTGCATGGTTTGACCAATTAACAAATTTCAAAAAACTCCAGCCTCCAACTTCATTAAAAGACCTTTATTATCTTATTCTGGGTCCAAATATACAACGTTTCAAGCCAACATTAGGCTCTTAATCATGTACATCTTAATTATACAGGTTCCTGCTTTTTATACCCTCACCTGTTGATTATTCATATGCTGTTCATTAACCCTTTCTATGAAAAGGTGAGGGTATAAAAAGCAGGAACCTGTATAATTAAGATGTACATGATTAAGAGCCTAATGTTGGTTTGAAACGTTGTATATTTGGACCCAGAATAAGATAATAAAGGTCTTTTAATGAAGTTGGAGGCTGGAGTTTTTTGAAATTTGTGGATTCTACAAAGACCTGGCAAGTCTGTTGCTCCGTGCCCCACAAAAGAAGACAAAGGTGTGCTGTTTTCCATTTCTTTGAATTGACCAAGTAACACACAGGGCGTAAGTGGAAATATAGGTCTACGACCTCGACGGGCGAGCCAGTAATGTTTCCATATGCACAATGCAGCATTTTGGTGCGGTGTAAGTTAAGCACCTGGTAGGCTGGCTGGGGGAGCATGGGCTCCCTGACCCCCTTTTCAATTGTTGGTTTCCGGTTAAGGCAAGGACAGCCGCAATTGCGGTTGGTATAGTTAGGGGATTCATTGCCGTTACATATGGATTTGATTTAAATGAAGTGACCTTGTTAAATTTGCCACTACACCGGTGTTGTGTCTTTATTGGGGGAGCAGTAAAAGAGGGAAGGTGAAGTAATAACAAATTTGGGTGCAGGGAAAAGTTGGCCCTACACCACTTAAACATTTAGATGGATTTGGTTTTAAAAATTGGAAATAATATGCCTACCATTATGTGTTTACAACTAGAAAGAATAGGATTGTGAAGTATGTCAGCCCAGTGTAGTGCCTGGCATTAGTGCAAAACTTGCAGAACACAGGCGTCATCTGCTGGAAAAATGTTTAAATGGACACAAGTGCTGCATAATTCACATTAGATAGAGCTAAAGCTCACAAATATTCTTCCATATTTTGCCATTGATGTTTAATTACAAAATAGATGGCCGGATGGTGGTATATATGAATAAAGTCTAGCACAGCTATGATGCCTTGCAGGAACTTTGCATTGATGTTCAGTTAAAGGAAGGATGGTTGTATGAAGTTCTGGTGAGCATAGTCTGACACAGTAGTGATGCCTTGCAGAGACTTTGCGTTGATGTTCAGTTAAAGGAAGGATGGTTGTATGAGGTTTGGGTGACCATAGTCTGGCACAGTGATTCCTTGCAGGGGCTTTGCATTGAAGTCTGGTACAGCAGATACTGACAGAGGTGTTTTCTGAATCCCATTAGTGTCCCAAACCCTTGCTGTGTGCTGTGATGATGCAGCACTGTGATTTCTCTTACATACTGGAGCTGCCACTGAAACACCAGTGAAAGTTTTTCAGCCCTGACTGTGAGCTAATTATATAAATATATAATTTAAATACATCTAAATAAATTTACTAGTATTAAATAAATTATTCCTATTTAAAACTAAATACTTACCTATAAAATAAACCCTAAGCTAGCTACAATATAACCAATAGTTACATTGTAGCTATCTCAGGGTTTATTTTTATTTTACAGGCAACTTTGTATTTATTTTAACTAGGTACAATAGCTATTAAATAGTTATTAACTATTTAATAACTACCTAGTTAAAATAAGTACAAATTTACCTGTAAAATAAAACCTAACCTAAGTTACAATTACACCTAACACTACACTATAATTAAATTAATTCCCTAAACTAACTACAATTAAATACAATAAAATAAAATAAAATAAATTACGGGAAAAAAACACTAAATAATAAAATAATTACAATATTTTTAAACTAATTACACCTAATCTAATCCCCCTAATAAAAAAAAAAAAAAAAAAAAAATAATAAAAATCCCTACCCTACACTAAATTACAAATAGCCCTTAAAAGGGCCTTTTGCGGGGCATTGCCCCAAAGTATTCAGCTCTTTTACCTGTAAAAAAAAAGTACAATACCCCCCCTCCAACATTAAAACCCACCACCCACACTCCCAACCCTACTCTAAAACCTACCCAATCCCCCCTAATAAAACCTAACACTACCCCCTTGAAGATAGCCCTACCTTGAGACGTCTTGACTCTTCACCTAGCCGGGCACAAGTGGTCCTCCAGACGGTCTGAAGTCTTCATCCTATCCGGGCAGAAGAGGACCTCCAGACGGCCAGAAGTCTTCATCCAGGCGGCATCTTCTATCTTCATCCATCTGGAGCGGAGCAGGTCCATCTTCAATCCAGCCAACGCGGAGCATCCTCTTCAAAGAAGTCCAACTGAAGAATGAAGGTTCCTTTAAATGATGTCATCCAAGATGGCGTCCCTTCAAATCCGATTGGCTGATAGAATTCTAGGTAAGGTAGGAAAAATCCTATTGGCTGATGCAATCAGCCAATTGAATTGAAGTTCAATCCTATTGGCTGATCCAATCAGCCAATAGGATTGAGCTCACATTCTATTGGCTGTTCCAATCAGCCAATAGAATGCAAGCTCAATTCTATTGGCTGATTGCATCAGCCAATAGGATTTTTCCTACTTTGATTCCGATTGGCTGATAGAATTGTATCAGCCAATTGGATTTGAAGGGACGCCATCTTGGATGATGTCATTTAAAGGAACCTTCATTCTTCAGTTGGACTTCGTTTGAAGAGGATGCTCCGCGTCGGCTGGATTGAAGATGGACCCACTCCGCTCCGGATGGATGAAGATAGAAGATGCCATCTGGATGAAGACTTCTGGCCATCTGGAGGTCCTCTTCTGCCCAGATTGGATGAAGACTTCTGGCCAGCTTCGTGGAGGACTTCTGCCCAGCTGGGTGAAGATGTCTCAATGTAGGGTGATCTTCAAGGGGTTAGTGTTAAGTTTTATTAAGGGGGGATTGGGTGGGTTTTAGAGTAGGGTTGGGTGTGTGGGTGGTGAGTTTAAATGTTGGGGGGTATAAAAGAGCTGATTACTTTGGGGCAATGCCTCGCAAAAGGTCATTTTAAGGGCTATTTGTAATTTAGTATAGGGTAGGGAATTGTATTACTTTGGGGTTATTTTTTATTTTATTAGGGGTTTTAGATTAGGTGTAATTAGTTTAAAAAAATTGTAATTATTTTTTAATTTTCTGTAATTTAGTGTGTGTTGTTTTTCGTACTTTAATTTATTTAATTTAATTGTAATTAATTGTAGTTTAGGTAATTAATTTAATTGTAGTGTAGTGTTAGGTGTAATTGTAACTTAGGTTAGGGTTTATTTTACAGGTAAATTTGTATTTATTTTAGCTAGGTAGTTATTAAATAGTTAACTATTTAGTAACTATTCTACCTAGTTAAAATAAATACAAACTTGTCTGTAAAATAAAAATAAATCCTGAGATAGCTACAATGTAACTATTAGTTATATTGTAGCTAGCTTAGGGTTTATTTTATAGGAAAGTATTTCGTTTTAAATAGGAATTATTTATTTAATTGTAGTAATTTTATTTATATTTATTTAAATTATATTTAAGTTAGGGGGGTGTTAGGGTTAGACTTAGGTTTAGGGGTGCGGCAGATTAGGGGTTAATAAAATGTAACTAATGTTTGCGAGGCGGGAGTGCGGCGATTTATTTATTTAAGTGGCGGTGATGTCCTGTTGGCAGATTAGGGGTTAAAAATTTTATTTAAGTGTTTGCGATGTGGGGGGCGGGCTCGGTTTAGGGGTTAATAGGTAGTTTATGGGTGTTAGTGTACTTTTTAGCATTTTAGTTAAAAGTTTTATGTTACGGCGTTAGCCCATAAAATTCTTAACTACTGACTTTTAAATGCGGTAGGAGTCTTGACAGGAGAGGGTGTACCACTCACTTTCTCCAAGACTCGTAATACCGGCGTTAGGCAAGTCCCATTGAAAAAATAGGATACGCAATTGACGTAAGGGGATTTGCGGTATGCTCGAGTCACGGAAAAAAAAGTGAGCGGTACACCTGTACCTGCCAGACTCGTAATACCAGCGGGCGTTAAAAAGCAGCGTTGGGACATCTCAACACTGCTTTTTAAGGCTAACACAAGACTCATAATCTAGGCGATAGTATCTGAAATGGATCAAGACAAAGGGGCAACCTTTGGGATATCATTGGACACATATCTCAAGAAAGTTTTACCTTTAAAACTCTCTTTCTCGCACAGACCTCACAGCAACAAGCATACCTACAGGCTCTCTGCAAACATACATTTAAAGATCCCACAACCCTTCTGCAAACATACATTTGAAGACCTCACAGCAACAAGCAATACTACAGGCTCTCTGCAAACATACATTTAAAGATCCCACAGCCTTTCTGCAAACATATGGCTAGATTACGAGTTTTGCGTTAGAGGCTATGCGGTGCTAACGAGCAGTTTTCTCTCACCACTCACTTACATACAGCGCTGGTATTACGAGTTTTCAGAAACCCATCGTTAAAAGACAAAAAGTGAGCGTTGAGCAAAATTTAGCTCCAAATCTCACTTCAATACCAGCGCTGCTTAAGTCAGTGGTGAGCTGCTGTAACGTGCTTGTGCACGATTTCCCCATAGGAATCAATTGGGAGAGCCGGCTGAAAAAAAGTCTAACACCTGCAAAAAAGCAGCGTATAACTCACTGACGCAGCCCCATTGATTCTTATGGGAAATAAAAGTTATGTTTACACCTAACACCCTAACATGAACCCTAATATTACACTTATTAACCCCTAATATTCTGCCTCCAACATCGCCGACACCTACATTATATTATTAACCCCTAATCTGCTGCTTCGGACACCGCCACCACCTACATTATACTTATGAACCCCTAATCTGTTGCCCCCAACATCGCCGCCACCAACATTATATTTATTAACCCCTAATCTGACGCCCCCAATGTCGCCGCAACCTACCTACATTTATTAACCCCTAATCTGCCGCCCCCAATTTCGCCACCACTATGTTAAATTTATTAACCCCTAAACCTAAGTCTAACCCTAAACCTAATACCCCCTAACTTAAATATAATTTAAATAAATCTAAATAAATATTCCTATCATTAACTAAAATTTTCCTATTTAGAACTAAATACCTATAAAATGAACCCTAAGCTAGCTACAATATAACTAATAGTTATTAAATAGTTATTAACTATTTAATAACTATCTAGCTAAAATAAATACAAAAGTACCTGTAAAATAAAACCTAACCTAAGTTACACTAACACCTAACACTACAATATAATTAAATGAATTAACTAAATTAAATACAATTACCTAAATTAAATTAAATTAGCTAAAGTAAAAAAAAACCCACTAAACTACAGAAAATAATAAACAAATTACAGATATTTAAACTAATTACACCTAATATAATAGCCCTATTAAAATAAAAAAGCACCCCCAAAATTAAAAAAAACCCTAGCCTAAACTAAACTACCAATAGCCCTTAAAAGGGCCCTTTGCGGGGCATTGCCCCAAAGTAATCAGCTCTTTTACCTGTAAAAAAAAAATACAAACACCGCCCCAACAGTAAAACCCACCACCCACACAACCAACCCCCCAAATAAAATATTATCTAAAAAAAACTAAGCTCTCCATTGCCCTGAAAAGGGCAGTTAGCTCTTTTGCCGCCCAAACCCTAACCTACAAATAAAACCTACCCAATACACCCGTAAAAAACACTAACCCCTTGAAGATCGACTTACCGGGAGACGTCTTCATCCAAGCCGGGCAGAAGTCCTCAGCGAAGTCGGGTGAAGTGGTCCTCCAGACGGGCAGAAGTCTTTATCCAGACAGTATCTTCTATCTTCATCCATCCGGCGCAGAGCGGCTCCATCTTCAAGACATCCGACCTGGAGCATCCTCTTCATCCGATGACTAAAGGTGAATGAAGGCACCTTTAAGTGACGCCATCCAAGATGGCGTCCCTTAGATTCCGTTTGGCTGATAGAATTCTATCAGCCAATCGGAATTAAGTTAGAAAGAATCCTATTGGCTGATGCAATCAACCAATAGGATTGAAGTTCAATCCTATTGGCTGATCCAATCAGCAAATAGGATTGAGCTCAAATTCTATTGGCTGAACAGCCAATAGAATGCGAGCTCATTCCTATTGGCTGATTGGTGTAACTTAGGTTAGGTTTTATTTTACAGGTACTTTTGTATAGCCAATAGAATGCAAGCTCAATCCTATTGGCTGATTAGTGTAACTTAGGTTAGGGTTTATTTTACAGGTACTTTTGTATTTATTTTAGCTAGGTAGTTATTAACCGAAATGCGTAGAAAACTGGTATTACAGCTCAGGAGTACTAGGTAAGCCAAATATTTATCATCCACATTGTTAGAGGCATTATTGCACTATGTCCTTTTCTGTTTTTTCCTTAGGCAACTGAGGGATTATTTATACAACGCTAATCACATTCGAAATCCATCATAATTGGAAGTGAATAATTATCAGTGATACAACACTATTTTCACCATCAGCTTATAAATAATTGTTGAACATTTTTTGACCACAGTTTTATTATTAGGTGTACACTTGTTTTTTGACACTTTTTTATGTACCTTTTCTTTTTCGATTTTTTTTACCTGGCATTTCACCATTATTATTTTTATCTATTCCTACACCACCCACACACCTTGTACCTTGTGACTATTATTCATTTAGGATATGGATTATAACACGTAATTTGGATATAATATTCGATCAGGATCGCTAATTGGATCATATTTGGAGTTTTTTCCTTGGGACATTATACATACATATATATATATATATATATATATATATATATATATATATATATATCTTTTGGGACATTACTTTTTGCTACCCTTTTTTTGGAGATATTATTATTTTATTTTCTTGTTTTTTGAACATGTTCGTTTATTATACACACCACAATTTGAAAACAATTTATTAGTTTGTTTTTTGGGATAATTTGAACACTGCTTAATTTTATCACTTTGTTATCACTTTATGAACACTATTTACACATCTGGACCAGTACACATACAATAGATTAACATCTTTGCTTTTTCAATTGACTATTGCAAATATAGCCTAATTGTACAACTATTAACAACGCAATACCTCTGTTTAAGTATATCAACACTGCTATAAAGTAATTTTATATAAGTGTAATTTTATTGCCATTGTATTTTTATTGTAATTTTATTCTATTGTTGATTGTATACTTTCATTTGATTGTGTTTTTCATTTCAATTTTTTGTTGATTTTTAATTTGATTTTAAGAGGTTTAATAAAATAATTTTTTTAAACCCTATATCTTCTAATATCGAGTTCACATACGTTGATATATAGCGTGGGCACCTTAATAGGGAGTGTAGCGCTTTTCTTTTGGCACATTTCTCTCTCGTTTCTTTGAGATCTGGTTGGGAGATCTCGCCTAATTTAAGACAAGTTTGTGTGGTATAATCCTTTGGCACATTTTGATACATTTCTTCTGAATAGTTATTAAATAGTTCATTGCTATTTAGTAACTATTCTACCTAGTTAAAATAAATACAAACTTGCCTGTAAAATAAAAATAAACCATAAGCTAGATACAATGTAACTATTAGTAGCTAGCTTAGGGTTTATTTTATAGGTACATATTTAGTTTTAAATAGGAATAATGTAGTTAATGATAGTAATTTTATTTAGATTTATTTAAATTATATTTAAGTTAGGGGTGTTAGGGTTAGGGTTAGACTTAGGTTGCGGCGACATTGGGGAAGGCAGATTAGGGGTTAATAAATATAATGTAGGTGGTGGCGATGTTGGGGCAGCAGATTAGGGGTTCATAAATATAATGTAGGTGGCGGCGGTGTCCAGAGTGGCAGATTAGGGGTTACAAATTTTAGTGTTTGCGATGCAGGAGGGCCTCGGTTTAGGGGTTAATAAGTAGTTTATGGGTGTTAGTGTGCTTTTTAGCACTTTAGTTATGAGTTTTATGTTACGGCGTTGTACCATAAAACTCTTAACTACTGACTTTTAAATGCAGTAGGACTCTTGACAGGAGAGGGTGTACCGCTCACTTTTTGACCTCCCAGGACAGACTCGTAATACTGGCGCTATGGAAGTCCCATAGAAAAAAGACTTTACGAAGTTTACGTAAGTCATTTTGCAGTAAGGCCAAGAAAGTGTGCGGTGACCCTAAACCTGCAAGACTCGTAATACCAGCGGGCGTAAAAAAACAGCATTAGGACCTCTTAATGCTGCTTTTTTACCCTAATGCAAAACTCGTAATCTAGCTGATACATTTGAAAGTAATTCATCTATCTCCAAACAAGACAATGACATCTATTTATCAAGCTGTCAATCGCAAATACGCTGAAATTCCGCAGCGTATTTGTAGCGAGCCTGATTCCCCTTAGTCATCAATGCCTACAGACCGGCAAAAGTAGAATTTAGTGATATAACATTACGATCCGCCTGACTAAGTCCGATACAGAGCGATGCTTATTAAATCTCCCGTAACTGTCTAACACGCCTCCCAAAAATCAGCCCGACACATATACCCCTATATCCGCAATCCCCCCTCTCACTCCTAATAATAAATGTATTAACCCCTAGACCGACAACCCCCCACAACGCAATAAGCCTAATTATTAACCCCTAAACCTCCATAGCCCAAACGGCAATAAACCTATCCTAATATTAACCCCTAAACCACCGCTTCCGGAGATAACCGCCACCTACATTATATGTATTAACCCCCTAAACCGCCGCTCCCGGACCCCGCCACACCTAAATAAAGTGTTTAACCCCTAAACCGCCGCTCCTGGACCCCACCGCCACCTACATTATATTTTATTAACCCCTAATCTGACCCCCTACACCGCTGCCACCTACATTAAATATATTGACCTCTAATCTGACCCCCCTATACCGCCGCCACCTATATTAAATGTATTACCCCCTAAACCTAAGTCTAACCCTAACACCCCCTAACTTAATTATTATTTAAATAAATATAAATAGTATTAATATTATTACCTAAATTATTCCAATTTAAAACTAAATACTTACCTATAAAATAAACCCTAAAGGCTAGATTTGGAGTTTTGTCGGTAACGACCCGAAAAACTAACGCCGGCTTTTTTCTGACCGCACCATAAAAATAACTCTGGTATTGAGAGTCCACATAAAGGCTGCGTTAGGCTCCAAAAAAGGAGCGTAGAGCATTTTTAACGCAGCTTCAACTCTCGATACCAGAGTTGCTTACGGACGCGGCCAGCCTCAAAAACGTGCTCGTGCACGATTCCCCCATAGGAAACAATGGGGCTGTTTGAGCTGAAAAAAAACCTAACACCTGCAAAAAAGCCGCGTTCAGCTCCTAACGCAGCCCCATTGTTTGCTATGAGGTAACCCTTCCTACGTCTGCACTTAACACTCTAACATGTACCCCGAGTCTAAACACCCCTAACCTTACACTTATTAACTCCTATTCTGCCGCCCCCGCTATCGCTGACCCCTGCATATTATTATTAACCCCTAATCTGCCGCTCCGTAAACCGCCGCTACTTACATTATCCCTATGTACCCCTAATCTGGTTCCCTAACATCGCCGACCCCTATATTATATTTTTTAACCCCTAATCTGCCCCCCTCAACGTCGCCTCCACCTGCCTACACTTATTAACCCCTAATCTGCCGAGCGGACCTGAGCGCTACTATAATAAAGTTATTAACCCCTAATCCGCCTCACTAACCCTATATTAAATAGTATTAACCCCTAATCTGCCCTCCCTAACATCGCCGACACCTAACTTCAATTATTAACCCCTAATCTGCCGACCGGAGCTCACCGCTATTCTAATAAATGGATTAACCCCTAAAGCTAAGTCTAACCCTAACACTAACACCCCCCTAAATTAAATATAATTTAAATCTAACGAAATAAATTAACTCTTATTAAATAAATTATTCCTATTTAAAGCTAAATACTTACCTGTAAAATAAATCCTAATATAGCTACAATATAAATTATATTTATATTATAGCTATTTTAGGATTTATATTTATTTTACAGGTAACTTTGTATTTATTTTAACCAGGTACAATAGCTATTAAATAGTTAAGAACTATTTAATAGCTAAAATAGTTAAAATAACTACAAATTTACCTGTAAAAGAAATCCTAACCTAAGTTACAATTAAAACGAACACTATACTATCAATAAATTAATTAAATAAACTACCTACAATTACCTACAATTAACCTAACACTACACTATCAATAAATTAATTAAATAAACTACCTACAATTAACCTAACACTACACTATCAATAAATTAATTAAATACAATTCCTACAAATAAATACAATTAAATAAACTTGCTAAAGTACAAAAAATAAAAAAGAACTAAGTTACAAAAAATAAAAAAATATCTACAAACATAAGAAAAATAACATAAAACAACAAAGCCCCCCAAAATAAAAAATGCCCTACCCTATTCTAAATTACTAAAGTTAAAAGCTCTTTTACCTTACCAGCCCTGAACAGGGCCCTTTGCGGGGCATGCCCCAAGAAGTTCAGCTCTTTTGCCTGTAATAAAAAAACATACAATACCCCCCCCAACATTACAACCCACCACCCACATACCCCTAATCTAACCCAAACCCCCCTTAAATAAACCTAACACTAAGCCCCTGAAGATCATCCTACCTTTTCTTCACCTCACCAGGTATCACCGATCCGTCCTGGCTCCAAAATCTTCATCCAACCCAAGCGGGGGTTGGCGATCCATCATCCGGTGCCTGAAGAGGTCCAGAAGAGGCTCCAAAGTCTTCATCCTATCCGGGAAGAAGAGGCGATCCGGACCGGCAACCATCTTGATCCAAGCGGCATCTTCTATCTTCATCCGATGACGACCGGCTCCATCCTGAAGACCTCCACCGCGGACCCATCTTCTTCGGCGACGTCCAACTGCAGAATGACGGTTCCTTTAAGGGACGTCATCCAAGATGGCGTCCCTCGAATTCCGATTGGCTGATAGGATTCTATCAGCCAATCGGAATTAAGGTAGGAATATTTTGATTGGCTGATGGAATCAGCCAATCAGAATCAAGTTCAATCCGATTGGCTGATCCAATCAGCCAATCAGATTGAGCTCGCATTCTATTGGCTGATCGGAACAGCCAATAGAATGCGAGCTCAATCTGATTGGCTGATTGGATCAGCCAATCGGATTGAACTTGATATATTTATATTTATATTTATTTTACAGGTAACTTTGTATTTATTTTAACTAGGTACAATATCTATTAAATAGTTAATAACTATTTAATAGCTACCTAGTTAAAATAATTACAAAATTACCTGTAAAATATATCCTAAACTAAGTTACAAATACACCTAACACTACACTATCAATAAATAAATTAAATAAATTAACAAAAATGATGTAAAATAAAATACAATTAAATAAACTAAACTATATTACAAAAAAAACACACTAAATTACAAAAAAAAAAAAAAAATAT